>NC_142928.1:119833692-119858692 GCF_046866305.1 Octopus bimaculoides | reverse complement strand
GTGATTAATTCCAGTTTGTGTAGTATCATACGCAAAATTAAAAGTGTTTTTTTTTGTCTTTATAAATATTTTCTTATATGAAACCAATAATGAAATACTCGATATACAAGGTAACTATCACTAATATTGGAATGCTTAAGGTCAACAGTAAAATATAAAGTAGTTAATTTTAAATTAGTCCGTTACTGCATCAAGTCAAAAATGTATCTCAATTAATAATAAAGGTCAGCTTTCATCTACAACTTAGTAATATTTTGAGATTGGCAAGTAATTGCTTGACATTTTACTCGGGATAACGTCAACAAAAATGAAAGAGTTCTCATTGATATTTCATTGGAAGTTTTTTTTCTTCTGCATATGACATTTTTCAAGAGATCATTACGTATCAACCCAGAGAGTATACATTAAAACAGGCAAGGGTACATTTTCTCTTCAAAAGACTTGCTGTCAAATACTGGATCAATCAGCATCCTTAACATTTTCATCATTATCACAATATGTATCTATATGTGAATGTATATATGTAGGTGCATGTAAATGTATACACACACACACACACACACACACACACACACACACACACACACACACATATATATATATATATATATATATATATATATATATATATATATATATATATATATATATATATATATGTGTGTGTGTGTGTATGTGTGTGTGTGTGTGTGTGTGTGTGTTTTGCTCTATGTACGTATTTATATGCCTCTATATGTATGTGTGTGTATATGTATATATGTGTATGTGTACTCACATATGTGTGTTTGTGAATATATGTATGTCTATATATATATATATATATATATATATATATATATATATATATATATATATATATATATATATATGTATATATATATATATATATGTATGTATGTATGTATGTATGTATGTATGTATGCATGTGTATACATATATATACATATTATATATATATATATATATATATATATATATATATGTGTGTGTGTGTGTGTGTCTGTGTCTGTGTCCCTCTGTCTGTCCGTCTGTATGCATATATACGAGCATAAAACTACTTGTCTAAGTATTAATCTTTCTTTTTCCTTCTATTTTTTCCCTCTAAGCTCTTGTGACAGGAAAAGCTAATTAGGTCATTTTATCTAAACTGGAACGCAAGATTTCCACGTTCATATTGGAATTTTTTGCCTTTCTATATTACTTGCTTTTATTCATTCCCTAACTTGATAGTCATATAGCAAGAAGCCAGCCGACACTAAAATCTTTAGGGAGACATTTTTTTTATCAATGTACCTGAAGAGACCCAGAATGATGGGTCGAAACATAGGTTGTACCAAATAAAAGTCTAATAAGAAATCCATCTAATATTAATTAATACTATTACCCAAACTGTCACTGCGGAGTTTTTGAAGTAGATCGAACTGAAGTATTCCATAATTGCTGATGACAACAGGTAGCCTAAACTGCGCCGCTGCTCTACTCAACATTTAAACACACTAATCGACTCATGCTTATTTGTCCCAATTATATATATATATATATATATATATATATATATATATATATATATATATATATATATATATATATATATATATATATATATATATATATGTATATGAAGTTATATTCATATACACACATACACACGCACACAAACACACATATAATATACGTCGTAACACGAACACATCACCCACCTACGCATACGCTCATATATATATAGTGAGAGAGAGAGAGAGAGAGAGAGAGAGAGAGAGAGAGAGAGAGAGAGAGAAAGGGAGAGAGGGAGAGAGAGATACATAAATATGGAGAAAAGCACAGTGCAGAAGAAAAGCAAAAGGTTTGTCCCGTTGCCAATACATTATCTAATTTTAAACCTCCATCTTCTGTTTTCAAATCTCACCGGAATAGTATGTAACCTTCCTTGATTTGACAAAAAACTGATGGAATTTGACAACTAAGAAACATACATGTATTGCATTAAATGCAATTAACTGGAGCTGATGAAATTATTTTTATGTGAAAATGAGTGTGAAATGAGTGTGATGTACCAGCTTGAGAAATTATTTATAGTATTATTGGTGTCATACGCGAAAAACTGTGGCATAATGTACATATTAAAAAATAAGCCACCTGTCGAAGGTCGGAGATAAATCCTTACGAAATGTAGTGTAGATCTAAAAATAACATATTTCAGAATGCGGGATGTCACCAGAAACTTTATAGTCTTATATATGTAAGTGCGTGTGTGTGTGTGTGTTTGTGTGTGTGTGCGCGCGCGCGCTTCTGCGCATACTTAGGCTCCACCCTCCCTGTCATTCACCTCTCCCATTTGGATATCTGCAATAACGCGCTCCAGTTATTCTAGCTTAAATTTATCTCCTTTCACCTTCCCCACTCAAATATATCTTCTCCCTTTGTTGTTCGCCGAACACTTCAAACCATCACCATCGCCTTGAACATATATACTCTGGCATATACTCACCTCTGCTCACTCCGAATGCCTCGACTCTAGTATGTTCTCCGCTCACAATTCCCCAATGCTCTTATTCTTTCAGCCCTACTCGCATTCCAGACCGACACAGACACTTCAGAATTTTTCTATCTCTCTCATTTCAGTACTTAACCTATACCACACCGTAACGTCTGCTTCACTTATAAAGCCGTCCGACAAAATACCCAACACGCAATCATACACTATACTGTACCCCACAGAACAATATGGGACCTTAATAATCCAATTGGTCTGTATTCACCCAGTTATATACAAATTATCCCGTTAGTCATGTCTCTCAACGTCGGTCATACAAAGAAGTTCTATGCTGTAATTACCCCAAGTGACTCACAAGCTGCAGTATTTCGATCATAAGAACAAGACCCACAACACTGGGAGATCTCACCCACTTTCCAAAACTACGCACATGCTTGTAAAGCTTTGCTTTCACAGAAATTCTCTAAAGCATGAGCTCGCTGTTGCAGATAAGAAAGAGTAGGTTCTCAGAAGAAACCGCGATCACTGATAGAGGAGATCTAAGATGTTGACGAACAGAGCACCATTGTTAATGATTGTCGCCAGACTCTAGAAATGGTACAAGTAAACACAATAGAACGATCGTTGATTTGGTCAGAGAGGTTGTTTTTATTTACAATGACACACTGATTCTATTTACAATGAAACACTGAAAAGTACAATCCTTGTGGAGATGGAAAGATGTAAGAGTTTGGTGACATAGGACAAGTTCTGGACAGCAATACTTGAGTGCAATTGAAAATATCATGTTAGACCTGATGGCCTTGTTGGTTTGAAGTTAACTTAGGTACTTTTGCACTTGTCATGTGTGTGTGTGCGAGGTGGAGAGTATCATCGCTTGGAAAGGATTGGTCATGGGTGTAATTGTGGATTAGGATACAAAGCAGCAATATAGTTTCGTGATTTCTTCGTGTAGGTAGTGCTTATTGATCTTTTGTTGTGAAAAATGGAAAAGGAGGTTTCTGCAGTATTAATGCAATTTGGAAAGCTGAAATCATGAGGGTTGAGCGATGCAAGAAGGAACCATTTACAGATTGGATAATGACCTTACAAGACGCGGATGTTGTGGTTAGTGCTGGTTTCTGAGAGGAAGGCGATATGGAAGTCGGGAGGACGAGATACAAATGAATAGAAAGTGCCTGAGTGAAGGTCCGATGAAACATCAACATTGAATCAAAGTTTCACAGTATACAATGCCATCTGTATGAAAGATTGCTGTGAAAAGAAAAGACATAAAACGACAAAAAAGAAAAAAAAAACAAGCAAACAAAAACGCATCATTACAGCATTAACTAACATAATAGACAAACCTACCAGCATTCACTTTACTGAATGTGAAGACAAAAAAATTGGTTTAGTTGTTTGGGACAGAAAACAAAAATCATGTTATCTTTAAAATTAGTAGGAAAGAGACCGTTTCTGATGAACTGCTTAAAAACCTGAAAGACAATTACTCAGATTTTGCCTATGCTTTTATGAATATTGGCTCACTGGGTTATATTATTAAATGTTCAAATAATATACTCAAGATGATATGATTTTCGAAGAAAAATATTTTGTTTCTGTAAATCTGTGCAGTTTAGCATCTGACTCTTTACTATTTCAGTAATCAAAATGAATGCCAGTAGTGGGACTTTGACTTTGTGTCTGTTTTTAAATGTATAACTAAATTTAAAGACGTAGAAAAATAACATAATTATACATATAGTTCCGTATATGTGAGGCGTATGTTATGAGCATTTTCACGCAGATATATGCATACTTGCGTACAAGCGTGGCCTTTTAAATCTCAGTGATAAATTCTTTGAGTTTTTCTTTTCATAAATCAATTTATTTGCTATCTTCTGAAAGAATTGTCCCTCAGTACGTGGCATGTGTATTTTCTTCTGATTAATGTTTCGTTATTTTCCTTTTGTCTCTGGTTTCTCATTTAGAATCTACCCATACAGACTAGCAGACGTTTAACTACTCGCTTTGACACGCAATGAAACATTCATTCTCTCACTGAAGAAATAAAAAGAAAAAGCACACAGTTAACCACACCTCCCCTTTTGCACCCCTGACGCCTTTTCCATTTCTGTCTAACACAAATAGACCTACAGAAATGTGCACGTTTTTTTTTCTCTTTTTAATTTCTACGTTCCCATCTTTCTTTCATTTACACAAGTCCATTGTCTCTTATTCTGTTTATCTCTCGTATTCACTCTCTCAAATACAGACACCTGGCATATGTGAATAAAACATTTTCTCCATTTATTATGTCGATATAAAATATATTGACCATCTGTTGACCAATACTGTATAAAATACACGAAATCTATACGCTTTTCCCACAATCCAAACATCCATTCATTCATCTTTTATATGAATAATACAAACAGATTTGTGTATACAATGGCATGGAGTTTTGGTTTTTAATTTCAAACGCATTTCCCTTGAGAGAGATATCAGAGAAGACACAACGTAAGTGAAATCTCAACCACGACTACTCTTGTGCCAGAATTACAGGAAGATGTTCATTTGGCGGTTAATGGCATTGTTCTTGGTTTTTGCTCACACTAATCTCACGGGGAACCAATTCTATGATCCGATTTCCTTTCTGATATTGAGCCAGTTCTATGGAATAAACACGTTTACTTCATGAATCATTAAACGTTAACTAAAGAGTAATACTCAGTGAAAAATCTGCATATCATTCGTGAGAGATTAATATTATTTAAAAATATGCGATTTTAACAGCTATCTTTATTAAGTGTGCTAGCATTAACCTATTCCATGTCGTTCATGCAGATTATATTTTTCATTTCTATAATTTCTAAGCAATTCTATTTTCATACAGCATAGTAATTCTTTAATGATTACTCCGGCAAATTTTATGAAGAATATGCGTCAGTAAGTAAGCCAAAATAAGGTATGAACATATCTCGAAATATATACCGTACTTATCGGGAAAAAGAAACTATTATAATTCCTTGACTAATAGTAATATTTGATTCATCTCATATTTACCTTCTAGATAAAATTTTAAAATTCTATGAAATAAAGATGAGAACACAAATTCACCTATAGATTTTAAACATATTCCTGTGTGATTCTATTTCCTCTAGCCTGGTGGATTCCAAACTTCGATGCACTTTCTTCGTGGTCATTCAAATGACACCTCTATCGACTCTTATTTAAAATATATCACCAATCTAAATTAAAAGATATAAATATTCGTTGTAGTTAATACGATTATATATGTCTAGAACTGATGACGGAAATCAAACAACTCTTCAACTATATACATGAATGTTTGAGTTCGAAAGCTTATGAACCTAAAAAAACAAATGTGCACTGAATCAAAGATAAATTTCTGTTGGATTCTGCTCCAACCTGACTGTAAATATTTTGTTATAAATAGAAATCCTTGAATTTGTTTAGAGACGGCAGTCTTATGAAAACAATAGTAAAATTAGTACTAACGTATTCAATGTAACAACATTTGACAACTTAATTAGAAATATTTATGCAGAATGGAATGAGGACATCAGCTAAGTCAATTATATTGTCTTAGTTATTTTACAAGTTTGGAAGATAGTTTGGAACATGTTTTAGTCCTATTATCCTTGCTCAAACAATTATAGACATCATAATATATGCGGAAATGATGGAAGAATCCCTACGTAATGTTACGATGTGGAACACAAATTGATATAAAGAATTAAGGGATAATCTTAACACTGCGTTACTGATAAAGTCAAATAAGAATGAAATATTCCCCAAAATGACACACGTATTTAACTCCAAATGATATACATATTTTGTTGTCTTTGAGTCACCATAATTATATTTTATTAAAAAATCTTATTTGCAAGGATATATATCCACATACATAAATACATAGATACATACATACATGCATGCATACATGCATACATACATACGTACCTACATACACACACATACACACAGACACACAAATATATATAATATAGATAAAATGTATATATATATATATATATATGCATATATACGTGCATATATATGTATGTATATATACACATATACACATATATGTATATATATATATGGGAGATGGACGACGATGGTCACGTGTGAGCAATGAGAGAGAGAGAGAGAAAGAGAGAGAGAGATAGAGAGAGAGAGAGAGAGAAAAGGGAGAAACATATAGAAAACGGTGAAGGGGAGAAAAAAGAATTAGAGAAAGGAAGAGAGAGAAAACGAAAGGGAGAGAGAGAGAGAGAGAGAGAGAGAGAGAGAACACCACAGGGCAGAGTCGCATAAAAATTATTAAGATAAAGTTACTTGGAAATGGATGCGCGGGGTTCAATCATATAATAATATAAATGAAATATATATATATATATATATATATATATATATATATATATATATAACAGAAATATGTTAGAAAACAAAATAGAAACTACCCGTGGAAATGTAAGGGGAAAGTAAGCAGAAAAATAAGAGAAAATGCACATTGAAAATCAAAAAGAAGGTAAGGCTTTTATGAAAAGTAACGATACATATATACAATTAGAAGAACTGAAGTAGGAATAAAGGTAATAAAAGTCATTATTGTGAGTTATTAAAGAGATTTACAAGCATACCGGTTTCGTGATATTACTAGTCATTGCTTTGAGTATACACCGAATTCTGAACGGTGTCAAGTCTATTAGTCCCTTAGTAAAAAGTTTATGTGTAAGGGAGGTAAGTAGTTCTGGATTTGGTGCAATTAGGGTAATCTGGATTTGTAGTGTGAATGGTGTATGGGATGTATGGGGGTTAGTGATATTAAATGGAAGATTAGTGGTGTTCTATATGATGTTATGTGTTTATATTTAGTTGAGGAAGATATATATATATATATATATATATATGGGAGAATATACAAATAATAACAACAGACGAGGACAGGTGGTGTAAATAACAAAAGTATATATTAGTATGACGCTCGGGAATACGGAAAGTCTTTGACGTTTCGAGCTACACTCTTCAACAGAAAGAATACGGAGACAAGGAGAAAAACACGGAGAAAAAAAATTTGAATAGTGTTCAGTCATATTTGTATTATTATGTGATTGAACGCCACGCATCCATTTTCAAGTATTTTTATCTATCTATCTATCTATCTATCTATCTATCTATCTATGTACTGTTCTAATAAACACGATTCCTTAAAGTAAATACGGGAATAGGAATTTTCCAAATTAATGTATGCAGTTTTTGAGAAAACTAATCTTTGACAGAAAACTTGCACTGATTCAGCAGCAAATTCTTACAGTATTTTTCATATTACTAATGCGGTGTGCTGGCGGAATCGTTAGCCCAAACGGGCAAAATACTTCGCGGCAATGAATTCTTTCTCAATATTCCAGACACATTTAAAGAATTTTCCATATAAACTCTATACTGCTGCCATTGTAATTTTACATTTACGAATTTAAATACCTATATTGAAATTTATTTTATAACGAATTTACAAGAAAATAGGTTGGTCCCTTATAGGTTTATCATAGAACAATAATTAATTTACTGTATTCACGATACAAGAAACCAAATGAGAACATCTGTGCAGACAAGAGAAATGTAATTTCGTTCCAAGTGACCGATTTTATTTGCTTTCTCGAAAATGTTTACGTCTTTCACCTATATACCATATACACAGATGGAAGATACAGACACGCTTATCCAGAACTTGATTGCAATGCGTACTTCTTAACCGTGCCTGCTTTATGAATTTATTTCCTTAAGCTGTTTATTTTAAGCTATTTGTGTTGTTCTAATGTGTCGTCTCTTATATCAGTTATTGAGTTCCGAGAGCACAGCCTTTTGAATGTTTTTATCCTGTAAGGGGCTACAAGTATATGTAGTGAGAAACGGAGACTGCTCCACTTGTGTTTGATATGCTTTGTTGGGATTTGTTAATACTACACATTTGTTTACGTCGTTTGCTTGTATATCTATAAATATATTGTTGCCTGATTACTTGCTTCCAACGATTTTTTCACCTTCCGTGTGTAGTTATTGCATTCAAATTCCTTCTGAATGTTATAGTAAATCACGTTATGGTCTACATTTTCTGTTTCACTTCAATACTTTGGACATGGAGCTAAAAGTTAAAAATCATTTTGTGTTTTTTAACTTTTTATCTCCATTTACTTTTGGCACTTACTGGACAGTGGGCATGCTTCAAGTAAAAATATAGAAAGCTTCATGAATTTGAGTGTAACCTTTGCGTAGGTGCCATCTCTGAATCAGCACGAAAAATGTCTTCTATTTTTAGAAGGTTGTAGATCGGTAGCTTGTTTGGAAGAGAAGTACCAATATAGTAGGACACGAAATATTACACAAGGTGGGGAGAGTGGCTTATTTAGTTATAAAGATTTACCATTCAAAAACATGATTCCTTTTTGCATGCAGTCACTCCTCTAAGCATTGAAGAGCTTCTGCCTCATATACAAAAGCAAAATTTCCAAAGTTAAGCACACTGGTACTTTGTTCGTTACCAACCTCTGATCACACCTATGTTGCTACGAACTTTTGAAGAGGGAGGCTTGATCTAAAGAACACTTTTAACTATATCATTGATGCATGGTTATTATGAAAAGTTATCAGATAAATAACCCTTTCATTTATTTGGGGTAGAGGGAAGTGTATGATCACCACTTTCGCAGTGGCGTTCATATCATTCAAATTCCTCTTATAGCACTGCACGTCAGCAACATATACAATGGGGGAGGTAATGATAAAATATACTTTTCATTGAGTGTTCCTCAGATGAGAAGCCTCGAATTCAGCCAGTGTTGAAGAGAAGAGGCCATAGTATTATCAAATATAGAGACTGCATGCATGTGGGGCAAGGATTGACATGAATTTGCGCATGGTGTGGTTAAGCTAAGCATTTGTTAAGATTCTAATAGGGATCGAAGGATAGGGATACTAAATATAAACACATACCCACATTGACATCTGCACAGTTCACAGCACACACACAAATACATTACATGCACACAAATATACATACGCACACACAAACACGTACATACACTCTTACATACATACATACATACATAGATACACACATACATACATACACACACAGATATATGTATGCACGCATATTTGAGCGTGAGTGTGCAATTCGATAGATAGCTAGATGAAGAGGAGCAATAAAATACATATAAATAACATGATAAATGTATTAGCAGATAGTGAGATGAATATATATGTGTATGTATCTATCGAGAGGAAGAAAGAGAGAGAGAGAGAGAGAGAGAGAGAGAGAGAGAGAGAGAGAGAGAGAGAGAGGGAGAGAGAGAGAGAGAGAGAGAGATAGAGAGAGAGAGAGAGAGAGAGAGAGAGAAAGGGAGAGAGAGAGAGGGAGAGAGAGAGAGAGAGAGGGGGAGAGGGAGCGAGAGAGAGAGAAAGAAAGAGAGGTGGGGAAGAGAAGTAGAGATAGAGGGAGAGAAACATCGTGAAGAGACATAGAGAGACAGATGTATATTTAGATAGATTGTAGGCTCTATTGTATTGGAATTTCTCGTTGCTGTCTTTACTATATGACATTTATTTCCAGGGTTCTCACAGATATATGTTTCCCAAACTAATAACATTTATTTCGACTCCAATATCCAACTCTTATGTAAACACAAGTTAAGAAGAAAAAAATATTTTTATACGTCAGAGAAAACCAATACGAAATGAAACATACCTATGCAAATGCATGCGTATATTTTTGCTTTTCTATGTTTATTTAGCTCAGGAAAAATTAATAACGTACATTAAGGGACAAACACGTCACGGAACTATTTTTTCCACTTGGCGCCTGTATTGCTAAAAGAATATTTTCTAACCTTTTCTGTAGTTCCTTTGCAATATCATTTAGCGTTACTGATGATAATTTAAAATGCCTAAAATAAAAGTTATTCGAACTAACGAAGAAAGACTAGAAAATAGACGGTGTTAATGTACTGTCAAATTCAATATTATTTTGGAACAAATATCAACAATATCTTCTTAGTTTTGTTGATACTATTAAGTTGCATCTTCAATCTAGTCATGTTGAATTTTTTGCTGATTGACTCTAACAGAGCTTTACTGAGTGTGTGGATTCATGTTTTTAACTAATTTGGCACATATTAGCATAGCATATTGCAATATACACAGTTATATGCTACAGTTTGTGTGCGCTTTATATATATATATATATATATATATATATATATATATATATATATATCAACTTAAACGCAACATATATAAAACCACACACAGAGGCATCCATGACACAGTCGTGAAAATATCACTTATAAGTAATTCTCTGAAATACATTAACGTAAGAAATGATTTTATTTTAGCATAAGCCAAGACGCTTCATCTATACAAAGTAATCTCTAAGTAACTGGGTAATTAACTGATAAACACGCTTGACATGTTGGTAATAAAATTAATAGGAGCCCATAACTGATGGGCTTCATACTGTGTTGAATGGACATTTTAAACACATATATACTCTGTAGTATATTTTGCAATCTTCTCTTGTAGGTATCAAATTTTTGTGGTGTTAATGAGAGGAAAGTGATGGTGGATCGGCCGTCGGACAAAGTGCTTTCTGTATTCAGTTACGGTTTTTACCTTTGACTTTGCTTTCGTACTTCCGGAGTGAATATAATAAAGTCACAGACACACGCACACACACCTACAAATATATGTGTGTGACAAAATTAGCAAAAGCGCCTGGTGTTGGTAGTATCCCATATAAGTCTATAAAAAGTATGGCGGGAAGTAATTCCGCTATAGACTTCTCCAATTCTTCAGAGAATGCTGGCAAAACAGTAACCTCTTCTAATAAATCAAGGTTGCACAGATAATCACCATTTATAACGAAAGAGTAGACGAACTGTAAAAATTACTGTGGAGCTTTCCTTCTGTCATATACAGGGAAAATCGTAACAAGAATAATGTTCACAAGATTACACACAAATAGCCAAAATAATTCTTTCTGAAATCCATAGTGGATGTCATATGTCTAGGAGCCCCAACTATATTCTTGTCACAGTGCGACAAATAGACCTAAAAATCTGAGAACCTATATATTCCCTTTACGTTTTATTTATTGCTTTACGAAGTCTTCTGTATTGTGGGAAGAAATTGTTTAGGTACCCTGATCAAAAGATGCGAATGTACGGAAAAAAATTGGGAGATAATCAAGCAGTTTCACAGTATGTCTGCTACTCCTTGGCTGTTAGTGACAGCTCAGAGCCCTTTCTGGTCACCCATGGATTAAAAAAGGGATCCCAATTCATTCCAATGCTATTTACATTATTTCTGAATGATTTCATATGTGGAATGTGATTAGTGGATTATTAAAAGTATCTAGATTAAATTGCACTGAAAATTACCACGATATGTGTATTTGTAAAATTCATAAAATAATGTCTTGGTTGTAGAGCTCATTCCCAGGGAGATATCCAAAAGAGTAAGCATCCGTTTCAGCGGCATGCGCTTTTAGACTGTTCATAAATGTAAAGAAGATAGAGATCGCGTTCTAACCTAAATCTGGGGTGCTGGAATACGGACCACCGACCAACTAATTGGAGTGACGGAGTTAACGTGTTAGGGATTTACAGTTTCTGCTTGCAACAGCCTGGACACAGACGGGGATGGATCGCCGCATAGAGTAAGCTGAAGTCGCTTTTGAAAATCCCATTGTCGATTGTAAAAATAACATGGTATAAACAAAATACAAAGTATAGAACAGTAGTATTATCCGCAGTAATGATTAAAGGCCTACACTGGTTGGTCGACATATCGTAAAGCTGGATGAGCTGCTTTTTGTGCTATTTAAGATCTATAATCAACATTTCTTAGTGAGCCTAAATATCCAAGCAAGATGACTATATTGGGCTAATTTGCAAGACAGCTGGACTCGCAGTTGCGCTGGATGAGATAAGCGATCTATATCGAGGAGACTAGAATCATCAAAGCTGTGTTCTACCATGAGCTGAAACTCAAAATATTTCGAAAATGGTACCGAAAAGGATATCATCAGACGACATTTCAGTGCAGCGGATGAGCCAGATACCACTGAATAGAGTTAGACAGTGACTGACCAGGAGGGAATAAATCTTGCAAAGTCAAATTAAAGGGAGCAACAAAAAGAAAAGATCGAACAAAACATACAACACTATTCCAGCAACTTATACACAAATACATACTTTCATACGTGTGCAGACACAATAAAGCCTGTGGTTGTAGCTAAATCACTTTCCAGCATTAGTACAAGACCGTATATTTCTGAGATGTAAAAACAAATTGAATACACTCTAGCACTTGACTGGTATTTACTTTAGTCAAATTCTGAAAGCAAGTTTAGCCTCGGCAGAATTCCAACAGGGAAAGTAAAGAACCAGAAATGAATATCACGAGTCATATTATACGACTCTGCCAATTCTGCCAATTCATTGTATCTGGATACAATATTTACATAATAATTCTGCGTTAATACTGAAATATCATACTTGTCATGATGTGATTACGGTTATCCAGCTTTTCTTCAACGACGCAGAATTTCTAGACAACTTGTATGATATGTTGAATCTGTTCTAACATATTTTATGCGACATCTAACTGATGTATAAAATACACCTATTTTAACGACATCAGTTTCAAATATCGAGTAATATAAATATATTTCTAATGAGAATGTGTGATATTCATGCTGGAAGGCAGTAGGTATACGATGAGTATGTAGCAATGTGAATAATGATTAAATTCTACATGCAACTGCCCAAATGGCTTATAGAATTGAATAATAATTAATCGATTCTATTAGAGGTTATCAATAGTTTGAATTACCAACTCAAATTTCTACTCTTTAGAGTTTTCTCTTCTGTGGAATTATAATTGCTATGAGACAATACAAATGTCATATTACAAGTACAAGAGTTTTCAATGTCATGTAATATGTCGTATGATAAACTATTTATTGAATGCTTGAATCTGCAAATGCGACAGAATCAATGTGCAGGAAACTTTTTAAATTGTTCTAAAATCCCAAAGACAATAATGTGTATAGACGACGACTACAATCGCAAATGATAAAAGTAGCTTTGCATTGAAAAACAGTGCGCTAAGAAAGATCGTAAAAGCAATGAGCGAGACGGCCTAACCTTAAAATGATCATATATTTTCTTTCTATCGTTTTTAAAAAAAGCATTATTTTATAAAGGCGTTCTGTAGATACATATTCTTTTTTGTGAATCATATACACACGCATCTTGACTTCATGATGAAAACTACCGCGTGTGGCATGTAAATATTTACCTGTTATTCATTTTATCATAAAACGACAAGTTTAGATTAGCTACTAGCGACAGAAGCAGCCTGTGTAACGAATATCGATGTTCTCGATGTCTTGGTGGAATCGTTTTCCTTGCTCATCATTATTGCTTTATGGTTTTCAGGGAAGTAGTCCATATGACTGTGTAGGAAATGTACATTTCCACACATGTTGCAGCCCAGTGCTCGAAAACTGGTTAACAGGGTCTGCACGAGATTTTCATAATGTGATGGATTCCTGTTTCTCAGGAAATCAAATACAACTGCAACAAAAGCATTTCATGCTTCTTTTTCAATGCCAGATATGGTCTCCAAAAATAGCTCGTCCTGCGATAGTCACCTAATGTGTGGTCCGTCAAACACTCCAACCTTATTTTTCTCACAAGACAAAGCTGGAAACTTTCTGCTTGAGTATTTGAAGCAATCACTGTGTGAGTGTTTCAACACATATTTTGCGCACTATATGGAATGCCCAAGCTTTGTCTTGTCACCCAATTTCATGCTAAAGTAAGGAAGTAAGGTAAATTTTCTTCGGAAAATCTGTGATTTTGCTTCACTGCCTAATCCAGAAATAAACAGAAGATATCAGGACTGTTTTTACATTCCCTTCTATCATAACTGGCCATATTTCTGAAATACAAAACATATTCAAGCCAGTTGTCAGCTGGGAAAACATTTTCAGAAAAAACAGTTATAAAGTAAGCAAATGCAGATTTGTGATGGCAAAGTTCCATAAAGAGCATACATACCATGAAGTTCTTTTTACAATTCTTACAGTTTTCTGAACATGCTTAACGAAAGTGACCTTGACCCATGTGACCTCACAATCAAAACATTAAGAGCACATTCAAAATAACAATTTTCATAAGATACAGTTAAAAGTTCAACAATACATGTCTCATCTAGTTTGCAACGATAGTCACACTAAATTAAACAAGGCGTGAGCATAACTGCAGATAAATTCCGCAAATATGAGACGCATGGTGTCAAGGACAACAAAAATATGTTGTTTCTTAATATCTTATTGTAACCAGTGATGTATAACAACATCCTATAGTCTGGTCGATCAAACGATAATTAATCTACCCTCGAACACCTAGCCTGCTTTTAGCCGTGTCCATTCTGTTGAAAACATGCAAACTAGACCTCCATTTTGAGGATAACATCTTCGCTCCGTCCAACCATCTAGGGGAATCTAACAAGTAAATGTCATGCCATGGTCACTGTTCTTACCTCCCGGCGTAAGCGAAAATATATGTAAATCAATAGCTTTTAGATTATTTATGTGTATTTTTCATCACTATTTTCTTCTCGTTAAGTTACAAATAGCAACCAAATCTTAGTTACCGTTTATACTGAAATTGAGAGCTAATTTTTACATACGCTTCTATACATAAATACTACGAACGTGAAATAATGCTTGGAAAGTATTGTTTCCCGTTCTCTCAAATTATATAAACGTCTGTAACACCAACATTATGAATGTTAGTTTTACCATGTCTCTAGAAAATATACCATCAAACTTTTAAACAATGTTTAAGTCCAAAATGAACCCAATGTCCAAAATTTCTAATATGATTACCACATACCTAGGTGTATATACGTCCAATAACAACCTACAGTTTTTCTTATTACATGATTATATCACAAAAACACTGATTATATTCTTTGAACCAAAGGATGTCAAGTTAGTGTAGTAAGCGACGAAAGAACAGATACTTGAAAATGTAATCAGTTATGTGAGGCAATAATTTGGAATTATGAATAGTGTACGATCTACGGGAATAGAGATGTAGAGTTGGAGAAAGGAATGACTATCGTTCTTTCACATATCCCAACTCCTCAGCATTGTTTTCGTAAAGCACACACACACACACACACACACACACACACACACACACATACACACACACACACACACACACACACACACACACACACACACACACACACACACACACACACACACACACATATGTCCTTTTGGGGATCGGTGGTTCTCGAAGCAGAAAGCTATAGATAATAACGTAAAACATTGAGTAAATACCCCTTGGGGAGAAAAAGTCGAAGACTATTAATTATAGTTTACTACTTTGAGATCCACATTTCCCCCAAAATATAAAAAAAACAAAGAAGTTTAGCATTCATTTGAAGTTTATAAATCTAATGATATTCACAACACAAACACACATACACGCGTACGCGCACACACACATACATACATTCATACACACATATATGTATATATGTATTTACGTATGTATGTATGTATATATTTATATGTGTATATGTGTGTGTTCCTGTGGGTATGTAAGAAAAGAATATATACACTTATCCAATGGAGCAGATAAAATTTGATATGTATTCAAAAATAACTTCTGAAGCACATATGCGTATACACGCAAAAACATCGCCTATATGCTCTCTCTTTGTCTCTGTCTGTCTGTCTGTCTGTTTGCTTGTCTGTCTGTCTGTCTGTCTGTCTGTCTCTCTCTCTCTCTCTCTCCCTCCCTCCTCACCTTCTCTCTTTTTTACACTCATTCACATATTTATACTCATGAATTTCTAATGCGTCCTTCCCCTGTCTTATTTATGTCTTTTCCTATCTATCTATCTATCTATCTATCTATCTATCTATCTATCTATCTATCTATCTATCTATCTATCTCTTTAATTATATGCATATCTATCCGTGTATGTGTGCTCGTTGACAAAGGAAAATAAACAAAAGTAAAAATATGACAAAAATTCAAAATGTGAAAAATAACTTGGATAGAAAGCCGATTTACTTATATATTTGCGTAGTAATTGTACTGAAAAACTAGTTCATTATACTGGGCAGACTAAACCAATTAGACGGCCACAGAATGACTGCAGGCTGACGAGAATGTTGACTCTTGAAAGTCATATATTTTCTTACGTTAATCTTCCGATTGAAACCACGCAATTGCTACAGGCCATGGAATCCAACAACAAAAGTTGAATGATCTTTCCCAGTTTGTCCTGCTAAGATAAGCTTAAAAATATGGATTGAAGCGAATGACGGGCAATACAAATATTAATTATTAATTCTTATCTATGAACGATGTTGAACTATTTTAAAATGCAATGTTTCATTGAGGAATATATTTTCACAGACACCCCACCACACACACATGATAAAAATATATATGAATACATGCCCATCATGAAAACATATCTAGATATTCAGGCACAAACACTGCAAATTATGCAGGTGTATAGATGTATATGAACAAGTCAGGAGTGGCAGATAACTGTTTTCTGAGGAGGACGAAAAATGATCTTTTTCTGTCTGTGGAAGAGGCGTTAACAAAACATTTGTTCACTTTTATCAGCAGGCACGCTGTGCCGCCGAAATTCCTTAAGTTTAACCTTAATATAGATTAAAATTTAGAAATACATAATAATGCGTATATTATATTAATGTACAGCTATCTCTCTATCTATCTATGTACCTTTTTGCATATATATGTATGTATATATCTGTATACTATATTAATATATATCTGCATACATATATATACCCATGTATATACATATCAGAGGCGACTCCAGGTCATCAGCGTCACTCGTGCTTATCACAGATTTCGCATAAGACACATGCCTGCTCGAAGAATTTCACGATTTTCCTCTCTATTTCAAGTCCCAAATGGCTTTTTTTAATATGTAGCATTATGTCTTTCTCCATTTCTAAGTTAAAGTAAAGAAATCCTGCAAGACACAACTGATCTTTGCACACAGACGCACAGAATAACAGCGATCAAATAACGGCAGCGGAGTGCACAACAAACATCATCGATCTGGCTGTTGCCTGTACTCTTGACAAGAGATTCCACATAGTTTTTTTGACATCTACTAGGCTTGTTCGTATTAGCCCGAGTTGCTGCATAAATTGTCGTTCCTTTAAGAATATTGTGGAACAGAAACTTTTCCTAGATTGGTATTTAAATACTAATCTCTATAGAAATTTATTGTTTCAAGAAAACATTGAATTTGAATTACTTTTAATTTTCACGACTATAGATAATTCGGGCTGTAATTTCTGAGTCTGAGTCAGACACATGTGAACGATGTCGAGAGAACGTCTGCTACGAATAATATTTTTTGACACAGGGCACTTCTAAGACGACCGCCAGACGCTGAACGAAAATAGATGAACTGCGACCAGGCTCAATAAAAGGAGCCCGAGTTGTTGGCTGCAATTATATACTTGAAGTCAGTGTTGGTAGAAATTAAATCAGCTTGCAAATACACGTTCGCTTTACTAAATTTATACCGCGGCCAAGTCCGAACAGCCCGAGTGCCAGAGTCGCCACTGATACATACATATATACATACATACATACATACATACATACATACATACATATATATATATATATATATATATATATATATATATATATATATATATATATATATATATATATATATATACATATTTGTTTTGCAAGATTTTTTATGTGAAATCGTGTGTTGAAACAGATGTTGTTGTACTTGGGGATGGTCATATTGCCAGTTTAGCCAATAAAAACACACGCACTGTATATTTGGTGTTAATTTTTTTTTTTTAGAAGGGCCCTAGACAAACTTAAGCTAAGAATTAAGGTTGTTGAAAGGCCAGGCAACCCTATCAAATCCCTTATCAGTAGAACGTACCCTTTCAGTAGAACCCCCTGCACTGATAGGAACTGTATCGTATGTAGATTTAGCCCACAAACGAACTGCAAAACCAGAAATGTGGTCTATAGTATAAGATGTACTGAGGGACGATGCAGAAATAAGACAACGACATATGTAGGCGAAACAGCAAGGAGTATAGGGGAGCGGGCAAACGAACATTGGAGGGAACTTAAGGAAGGGAAGAACTCATCAGTTCTGTACCAGCACGCTGAGCAAGAACATAGAGGCTCAATCAACAACATAGAAATTAAAATCTTATCTACACATAGCAGTGATGCTGCACTTAGACAAATTACTGAAGCTACACACATAATAGAAGGGAAACCTAGCCTGAATAGGAAACTAGAATGGAACACTAACATACGCCACTAACAAACCACAGCATGTGACAACATGTTACCCATAAACCAATAATAGGAAAAAAGTATAATACAATACATAGATAAACAAATGGAATTAAATACTACATACGTTAACAAAATTTAATTAAACACATTAAAAAAAAAAAAAAAAAAAAAAAAACACACACACACACACACACACATGAACATATAAATAAATAAAAACTAATACAAATGAACACGTATTAACAAAGAATATAGGTGATACAGACACTCCCCATACACACATGCACTTACAAAAGACAGACACATTGATGGACACGCATGCGTAGACACATACAATAGGAATACAAAATACAAAATGGCTGATAGTTAGCAAGGTGAGACACACATAAGAAAGAAGGAAACAAAGGACCACTGATGAGGTCACAGAAGTGTGACGAAAGAACTCTGGCCGAAATAAGATTAAGATTAAGATTAATGTAATATAAAGCTGAAAAAAAAAAAAAATTAACACCAAATATACAGTGCGTGTGTTTTTATTGGCTAAACTGGCAATATGACCATCCCCAAGTACAACAATATATATATATATATATATATATATATATATATATATACATATATATATATATATACATGCATACATACATACATACATGCATACATACATACGTAAATACATACATACATATATATATATATATATATATATATATATATATATATATATATATATATGGGAGAATATACAAATAATAACAACAGACGAGGACAGGTGGTGTAAATAACAAAAGGATATATTAGTATGACGCTCGGGAATACGGAAAGTCTTTGACGTTTCGAGCTACGCTCTTCAACAGAAAGAATACGGAGACAAGGAGAAAAACACGGAGAAAAAAAATTGAATAGTGTTCAGTCAACGGTCAATCATAATATGCATACATACATACATACATACATACATACATACATAAATATGTGTGTGCATGAGCACGCGCGGGTAATTTTGGGACTAATGGGTATATGTGAATTAGTGTGTTGAGTAAAGCACGTTCACAATTCGAGCTACCTGGTGTCATTCACGGTTGGGATGTATGTGTATGCTGGATCTGCTTCAGGAATTCCGCAGAGTTAATTGAGATACTAATAATTCATGAAGGAAACGGAAGATAGAATTGGTACTAGTCCTTCTTCAGTACGACGATCGTTTCGATTCCTTCTACGACTGTCCTTTTATGGGTGGGATGTTGTACATCCAATGTGTTGCATCGATCAGTGCAGTCTGGGTCACACCAGGTACGTGCATACATAAATTGGTGTCCAGTCAAATATATGGGGTTTTCGCAGGCATGTTGTTGTTTACACGCAGTAACCTGGTTATAACTAGCAAATGGGGCTACCTACAATTGTCCTTAAATATTAGTCATAACAAAATAATCAGAAAGTTGTAAACTATAAGAAATATAAAGAATAAAAATAAAATAGAGAGAGAACGTCTTAATAAATAAGACGTTTAAAGAAAGATTAGATTACATTAAGTTTAAAGAGGTCTACACTTTCTAACATGAACAGAGGCACAGGCGTACAGACACACACACACCTATACACACACATCCACTCTCACCCCCATGCATGCACCCGAGTCTACACTTTCTAACATGTGTAATCCCGCAGGGATTACACACACACACACACACACACACACACACACACACACACACACCACACACACACACTCACACACATTCTCAACTCCACGCGCACAACCCGTAAAAATGTTACAGTCTTAAGTTTTTCACGGTGTAAGTTTTGGAAAGAGGGTATTTTGGCAGTGTTTATTGTAGATGTTTGTCATTTTGAATGTATATGTGTGTGTATATATATATATGTTTGTGTATGAATGTGTGCGTGTGTGTGTGTCTGTGTGTGTAAACATGCATGTGGTTGAATTTTTAGACAAAGAAAAAGAAAGAAAGAGAGAAAGAAAAGAAGGAAGTGGTATTTTACTGGGATGGTTGAAATTGTTGACAGGTCAAAGAGGTCATTTTTTTTATCAATTGCATAAAATGTGTCTCAAGTATTGCGTTCGGTTATTTTGGGCCAATTGTCATGATGGCCAGCAGTAGAAAATAGAATCTATGGAATTATTTGAGTAGTCTTATAAATGTCCGTATGTTTGAGTGTTTGTGTGTGCTTGTGTGTGTGTGTGTGTGTGTGCACGTGTTTGTGTGTGTGTTTGTGTGTGTGTTTTGTGTATTTGTTACGTGAACTTTTCCAGTTATTTTAGTAACAGTAATGAAAATATTATTTATAATAGTATCCAGTGTAACCTAGTTTGGTTTTTATGGGTAATTAAAAAAAAAAGTATTTCTCATTCTTTATAAATATATTTTTTAAACGTTTGATTTCGGTGAACATTTTTTCCATTGCCCTTCAGTATTTGAGGTCATCTTTTGGGCATTTGTAGAAAGGAAAGATCTTTAATTTGTTGTATCTGCATAATTCCAGATGTTTGATCAGTGAAATCTCATATAGTTCTTTTTTTCGGATGTGTTGCACGTAGGCAAAGGGAATTGTCGCCTTCGCCAATATAATTGTCTTTGCAATTGGGGCAGTTGATGCAGTATATTAGATTCTGTGTTTTATTTGAAAGGAAAATCTTTTAAATTTTATATGAGAACCAGTATCCAAATATTTGAAGTTGTTGGTACTGCATATTTCACATTTATTGTCTCCACAGTTCTTCACAAGAATTTTGAATTATCCTCTGAAGTGAATTTTGCTATTGCGGAAAGTTTTATCTAAAACCCGTTTGGTTGACATTTGCATCTGAGATTTTATTCATATTCCTTATGAGATTTTCATTAAATAGTTTTTCTTTTTGGACCTTGCAAAAGTATTGGTAGGTTTGTTTCTATAGTATGGAATATATTAGTCACTCATGGATCATGTGTGTCGATAAACAGAAGAGTGTTTGGGTGTCAATCTGAGGACAGTGCAATCTGAGGGCATGTATCGAGAGTGATAAACATCAAGCATCCAGTCAACATCATGATATTTGGAGTGATCACTAGTGATGGCGACGTTATGCCTCCATTAATCTTCACACAAGGCCTCAGACTCGACACGGAGGACTATATGAAGTGCCCGGAGGAGGTTGTGCTGCTCTGGGTCAAGAGGGTGGCTCCTGGAAACCCTATGTCTGTCACCAGGACACTGTACCATACCACACTAACAGAAGAAGCCAGTAATGGCTGTCAGACATTTTCTGCGACCACATTACCCCTAGTACCTGGCCACCTAACTCCCCAGACTTTGTAACACCAAATATGAGCTGAACGCAAGGATTATGGCAGCATTCACCAACTTAAACAAGGAGATCGTCCAGACGAGTTGCAGAAGATTCCGAAGTCATCTGGAAGCCATGGTTGAAGACAATGGCGATTTTATTGAATAAATTTACTCTTTAGTATTTCAAGATATTTTTATGTAATTTTGTTACATATATCTGTTAAAATGAGATTTTAGTGTTATTTCTATTTTTACGTAATTTAGACGACAATTTATTCACCGCACCTTGTATACTCTCTGCACATGAGGCATCCTTAGGAAGTTTTTTAATATCCACATATCTGTCAATATATTTATCTGTCAACTGTCTCTCTAACTATCTATCTGCTTATCTGTCTATTACTTCCTGCTCTATTCCAATGTGTAAGCCGATGAAACAACACTCAGTAGCAACCTTGAAAAAATCGATAATTGTAAATTAATCATTTGTCTCAATTTCGCAGCTCGGATTCCCTCTCAAATCACTTCTTCCTACGACTGTTTACTTCCGAAGAAATTTTGAGCAGCAGCAGAAGCATCAGCAGCATCAGCAGCAAGAGTAACACCAGCAGGGGCAGCAGCAGCAGTAGTAGTAGTAGTAGTAATAATAGTTGCAGAAGCAACAAAAGCATCAGCAGTAGTAGCATTCTATCTAAGTCACTTGCTAATAGTTCTACCGGATCCTTCCTCCAAATTTTTCTGTACCTCATCTAAAAGACATGCTTTATTCATTTTATTTAAATGTCATCAATAGTTTTCTGAAAGTAAAATAACAAATTTTATAATCGAATTACCAATTAATCAGTTTAAAGTGCAGTACACAAATTGATATATACATATGCATGTGCCTGTATGTTTTTCCATATTTATGTGAGTTTCTGCCTGACTCATTCAGCGTAATTTCGTGGTATGGGTATAACTTTTTGACAGATAACAGTTTTTGTTATGGTTATGTCCCAAGTCAGCAATCCGGAGCATGCGGGCCTATAAGCAAAGATAAGTCAGCTGCACTTGAAGATAGTTTTGATGGGAATGTCGCACCGATATTCCTTAGGTTGCTATGTAAGCGTGTATAGAAGAACAGAATATTTTTGTTTTCATATTTAATCTAGAGTAGTCTTTTGTAATGAGGTCATTGCATGTTATTTCACCAACGACAGTATACCATTATGGACAGTTATATTTTAATGGCATTTTCGAAGTGCTGATGCTCACATGTTTTGTATCTTCTGCATAAATTTAATATAAACCAGTTTTGATCAGTTTGCACGTTTAAGGGTTTTACTGTTCTTAAATATTTATATGTGTGAGTGTGTGTGTGTGTGTGTGTGTGTGTGTGTGTGTGTGTGTGTGTGTGTGTGTGTGTGTGTGTGTGTGATGAGTGTGTTCAGATGCTAGTAGCTGTTTTCTAATTTTAGATGTTCCTATATCATAAGGATTACTTAGTTAGCTAAATTGTTAGCTAAAGTTTGAAGGAAATGTGCAAAATTTCTATAGAATAATCATAAGATAAGAAATGGGAGCATTTATTAGGTGTAATGGATTGGTAGGTTAATCCTATTTAGTTTATTCACACATACACACAAAATACCTTTATGCACTTCAAAATGTATCCTAGTTAACAAGCTTTGAATATCTTAATTACAGATCGTTAAACATTTACCGATATAGCATAGATTATCCATTAAAATTACAATTAAATATTATTTTCTTAAAATGTTCAAAATAAAGTTCAAAGTGATATGAAACATTTATCTGTATCAACCAGCTATAAGAAAAATATCAGGAGCAGCACAAGGAGCAGCCACCACAACAGTAGCAGCAACAGCAGCATCTGTAGTAGTAGTATATTCCCAGGAGTGCAATGATTGAAAAGAGTTCAAAAGCCTTCTGACTGTAATTATGTTATTCTTCAGAAACAATGAATAAAGATCTTATAGCCCAATGATTCCTATCCTTTGTAAGAAAACGGGATGTGATTTGAGGAACATTTGGTTGCTATTTCTAACAGGTAAAGCTACATTGTATACATTGTAGAGGCTCTCACATTGGTCTGCACGTGTGGAAATTTTCCGTTGATAAAGATTAGAAATAATCATCTTCGTAGAAAGAAGACATCAGTTCCGCCTAAGGTGAAATCGAAAAAAAAAATGTTTTATAGAGGTTGAATGAACCAGGGATTGGTCTGCAATCGCATTAACACCTGAGACATCAAAAGCAATAAATCCATGAATTTTGTCGTGATGTAAAGGTATTATAGTTTGACATCAACCGAAGGTCTAAGGGTTAAACCGTATCAGTGTGATAACGTTCCTTTTAATCTTGATTGTATTGTCATTATTTGTTTTACATTATTTTAATTTCCAGTGAGCTCTGCTCAGATGCATTTATGTTGTTCATAATTAATAGAAAATCATTGTATCTGTTGAGTACATTTATAATATTTCAAGTATTAAATTAGAACGTATTAAACTTGCCTAGATTAAAAAAAACAAAATGAATACAAGGAACTCTTCCAAAGTAATCGCAATAAACGTTTCCGGAAACCTGACACCATAATACATAATATAACTGTTTGTATATTATTTGATTTTTATTCATTTTCTTAGACGCAGTTTCGTACATTCTGAGCTAGATAATATGGATTAAAAAAACAGCTTTTTCAATCTTTCTCCATCGCAGTCTATCAAGCCTTCGCCGAACGATGTGAGATCAGCAATAAAATTACTTATTGGCAAACAAC
>NC_142928.1:119816192-119826192 GCF_046866305.1 Octopus bimaculoides | reverse complement strand
TCAGAGAAAATAGGGGAATAAAAAAGTACATGTCTATAAGTTATATTAATAATGATTTGCTTCCTTGCCACTTCAGTCACACACGTGTCTAAACATGCATTGAGAAAGCAAAACAATGAAATAAGTTTTATGCAGGTTTGCGAAATAAATTACTAACAATATACACATGTATGACAGAAAGCCAAGCAGCTATTCATATAGCTGTTTTTTATATTTCACATATTTTCTTCTTTCATAATAATAGTCTAATTGCTAAACGTTCGAAATGAAATGAGGTTAACGATTTTGTTTTAGTTAACTTTTAATAACAAATCACAAAAATATTTGTGTTTACGTATTACTTTTCTTACATGTTTGTAAATATTGCAGTACACTTTAATTCGTTTTGAAACAGCAATAAATTTGTGGATAAATTTTAACCATTGTTGAGAATCGCAAAAGTCATTATAACAAGTTAGTATAGGGTCAAGTGAGTTTTGATTCGAATGTTACCAATTTGGGACTGATGGCAATGCTTATCGTAAACGGTGATTTTTTTCCTGTTTCCTTATAACTAATCTCTAATGTAACTACAAACCTGAAATCATGGAATAAATTGCACACATGGATGCACGCTCGCCCACAAACACATATACATACATACATTCACAGACACACGCGCGTGCGCATATATATATATATATATATATATATATATATATATATATATATATATATATCCCGAACTATTATATTATTTCTGTTTTATTCTAGCAGCTTTTGTAGCGTTATTTTCACCGTTTTAATTAGATTTCAAATTTTTTGCAAATAGTTGAAATATGATGGATAATTACAATTGTATCTCACTAATCCCATTGCTAAGTTTTTTTTCTGTGAAAAGTATTTGAAAACGTTTAACACTTATTATCGATGTGATGCAACTTCCAGATTTTAAACTGTTTCCATTAATATTTTACATAATTGGTTTTCTTTAAAATGGTTTTGAATATTATTTTTAATCACGATTAAGAAACGAAGAAGAAAACAATAACAAAATGTAAAAATAAATCTATACAACAAAGTTAAACAAATTTTAATAATACAAATAAAAAATTATTAAATAATACCTGTTCGGAAAGTAATAGGAAGCAGTATAAAATTATTTTCTACTCCTTTTCAATCACACTTTCGTTAACTTATACAACTATCTCAATTCTATGCACAGTTCAATACAATTTATAAATAGAGCAATCCGAATTGCACGCACAACCCAACACAACATTCATACGTGTAACATAAATTATGTACAATTTCTATGTACGACCCAAATATCCGCTTAGCATTAACCATTGTTCTAGATTGTGGCTAGAAAAACAACGGTAATCGTTAACCGTGAACTTTCCTTAGTTAAAATTGTTTTTCTATTTTCTTTGTATTGCTATATTTTACTTTAATGTAGTAGTAAATAATTCATTAAATTAATTGAATTGGAAAATCAATTTCACACTCGACTAACAAAAGCAAATACCTTTTCAAAGGTTTCAGAATAAAGAATGATATGCTTTCTGCAATGATGAATTGGCTAGATGCATGTGAATATATACGATCTACTACTTTACACCATATGCTCTCTATATATACCAAACAATTTCTTTAGGTTATAATTCGTTGGAGCGGAGCTAAAATGTGAGCTCTTTTATCATATTCCAATAACAAACGAAAATTGAACACACTTTTACAAGGTAAGGACACAATTATTAATTGACTAGCTCTGTATTTTACTGATACTTGTATCTCCTCGATTTCGACTCCCAATGTTAACCATTTAATTTCATGCGCTTGAAAGCAATAAACACATATAATCTCGTCTGAACACAGCCTCAAAAATTTGACTCCTTACAGTCAATCATGAGATAATTAATTTCGACAAAGTAACGTTAAATTTCTTACTTGACAATCACATGTTACTTTCAATTACTTTATCAGACACATGAACTTAGAACATCAAACACCTAGATCTCACACCATTTGTGTACCTTATATCTCAGGTTTTGTGATCGTTATTTTATGATAAATCCTTATGCATGAGAAATAAATTTGTTGGACTATCCAATAGCTCAGCGATATACATATGTTGTAAAGATGATAAGCGTCCTCAAATCTGTGGATTTGGTTTCCGTCAATCAAATTTTTTGAGTT
Source organism: Octopus bimaculoides (assembly GCF_046866305.1). NCBI lineage: Eukaryota > Metazoa > Mollusca > Cephalopoda > Octopoda > Octopodidae > Octopus > Octopus bimaculoides. The sequence continues at coordinate 119,824,014 of NC_142928.1, read as the reverse complement.
GTTGTGTCTCTGTTTCAAGCGTATGTAAACTTTCACTTGGATTCTCTTCTTTATATAAACTGATTAATACATCACAAGCAAAAAAAGCACAATGATATGTTTTTTACTTCAAATTATTATGAATTTTGTATCTCAGATGATTAACTGTGATAGTATAGACTTTCCTAAATGTGTTAGAAGATTACATGTGCATGAGTTGTTCTTATGCTGTAAAATCTGCTTCACACTGTCTCCACATAAAATTAACGATTTAGGTGAAGTGAAATAGATATCAGTAGAAATTAAAATAGAATATCAAGCACTTCTGAAGACATCTAACCGAAGAAGAATGATTGTTGTAACCTCCTCTTAATTTAGGTTATGTAGTGTCAAATTAGTATCTGTAATTCGAGTATTTTAAGCTAAGAAAACATCTCAATGTCTTTGAATGATGAAAGTGTATGAAAACATAGATTTACATTTATTTTTACACCAGTATTGATTGTAATTTTGTTCTTGCTTAACCCAGTTAAAACGGATAGAATAGACCTTTCATTGAGTGTATTTCATCCGGGAGCATCAATTATCCAAATAGGTGACTGTGATTATGTAAATACATAACTGTGGAGTAATTGCATGGTACGAGTTAATATTTTAGCTATAGACTCCATCCCTTTCATATCTATTAGGCCCTTCATTTACAATATTTTTGTACGCCTAATAAAAGTGTGTGTTGTTTAGCACCAGAAGACCTATCAACAAAAGCCATTGATCCCTGAATCCCATCGTTTTAGGTCTATTTAGGATTACATTACAAATGGTCTCTTGAAGAAAATGATGCTACTAATTATAGCAGGATGGGCGACTACGTGGAAGAATTTGCTTCTTGATTTGGCAGGTGAGATAAAGAAAGAAAACTCCGGTATACACAAATGAGAAATTATTCAAATGAAATAGCCATTTATGTATCATACTTAAAATATATCCACTCTCGATAATCCATTGACTGTGGTATTTGCGATAAGATAACATCCCTTATGAACTTCTAATATTAACACCTGTTATGACCTTGCTTATATTTATTGTGTTTTTAATGCAGCGATTCATAAGACATCTAATATTAGGCCAAATACTGCAGTAACTGGCTATCGACATCGTGTATATGCTAAGTATGTCAGAGAAAAGGCTTCGGTAAATATGGTAAAGTCTATGAGCAAGAAATCAAAACAGACTTATGATTTGTGTCGCGTTACAACATAAACAGGCTATGATATTATTTTGCACCGATATACGATCATGTTCTGCTTTTAACAACCTTAACTATGGAATGAAATAGAAAACATAATGAAAATCCTTATTATAGTAGTTCGATTTATAACTCGTCGAAATACATTCACATGTTGCATTCCTTGCAAGTTAAATTTTAAATAGTGCATGAAACTTTTAGTACAACTTAAAAGATCATGAATTTCACATATCTTAATCTTACCACACAGTATATTTGAAAAAAAAATATAACAAAACAGACAAAATTACACCCCGTGTTGGTTTAATATCGTGGATGTTCGCACGCTAACTCATTTTCATTTCTCCCTCTCTCAGTACACACACACACACACACACACACACACACACACACACACACACACACACACACACACACGCACGCACACATATACACATACACACTTATGAAAATAAAGAAAGAGAGAAAGAGATGATTAGCCTCAGATTTTCTTATAAACTGCTGAAGAATACACGCTATTTTCCGAAATTTTGAAGGGATGAGTTTTCAATGTACTACTCGTAGATTGGGATTTTGTTTAGAAAATTTAGATAAACAATTTGGGGAGAGGTTTTGAATCAATTTTATTATAATCAACTTCCGTAAATTTAAAATTTTAAAAATTTTGTTTCAGATTTTTATGTCTAAAGCATCATCATTATTCTCAAAAAACGTATTTCTGCACAATTCTATTTCAATTCATTCACTATAAAAACATTATTGGGCAAGAAAATCGGAAAGGTGTGAATGATCTGAAATCCCTCTAAACTATATTACTTTCACGTTATCAGCATAAATTGTACTGCAAAGCAGGGAAACTGCATCACACACACACACACACACACACACACACACACACACACACACACACACACACACACACACACACACACACAATTTCAACATTGAATTCATTGTTGTGATCTATTCAATACTTGCATTCATACATACATACATACATGTATGTATGCCTATATATATATATATATATATATATATACCAGGCTCAGTTATAAGTCTTTTTCAATTACATATGAAAAGCCCTTATTCGACAAAATATATCCCATCATATTCTGTTGTCTGTTGCTATCGTTGCGCCGAAACCACGCTTTTACCATTTGATTGATTTAGAGGCAAAAAACCCAAAAACACTCCCTGTGCCCGTTTTCAACCTCATCAATGTTGCTGCAATGGGGAGAAAACGAGTCATAGCTCGGAAAAGTGGTAATTTGATGGTGCAATGTCTGGACTGTAGGCAGGATGAGGGAGCACTTCTATCCCATCAAGTTTCTCAAGCTTGCGCTGGATCACATTAGCAGGGTGTGTTGGAGCATTTCCACGCTCTAAGAGAGCACATTTTCAAAGCATCATACACTAGTTGCAGTTGTGAAGAAAAATTAGCGTTTCAGCATGACCATTTCGGAAAGAATAACAGCAAAGTTAACAATCTCGTTAGGATCTGAACTTGGACTGCAGACAGCCAGATCAGTTGTTGTAAGGTAAATATAAACCTTGCTTACAATTTCTGGTAATTAATTGAAACTGGAACTAGGACATAGTATAAACCACTTAAATTTCAAAATAAAAAAAAGTTACTCTACTGTAGAAAGCCCACCAGTTCGAAATCAACCTTAATTCTTTTTAACGTAGAATAAGTTATCAAAGACTTGAAAAGGTTTTCCTTCCAAGCATATTAATCATGATATCAAATTTACTTATGAAAATGAAATTAGAAACGAGAAGCAGTTTGTCTCGCAGAGTTAGAATTCTGATATAAAATTAGACTGAGAAGAAAATATAACGTTTGTTACTGAAATTGTTGAAACAGCCTTTGGCAGAGACACTATTATTTAAAACTAGTTAATGTTTTAGTGGTAAAATAATAAAACCTAGGATATTATTGCTGATTAATCTACATAAAGGATTACTAACAAAATTGTTTTTCTGGTAAGAAATTTTGTAGGATTGGTTAAGGATTGATTACCAGATAATTAACATGGACATGCAAGAAGGCGAAATAGCAGTGTTGCTGCAGAACAAAACGAAATACTTTGCAATATAGCATTTCGTCCGGCGTTTCCGTCTCTGCCTGTCTGTCTGTTTCTCTTTTGCTCTCATTCTTTGTACACCTATCTATCTATCTATCTATCTATCTATCTATCTATCTATCTATCTATCTATCTATCTTTCTATCTATCTATCTATCGTCTATCTATCTATCATCATGGACGGACGGTAGACACATCGGCTCCCATGTAAGTTGCATTTTTCACCTCTTAAAAGACCTATTTTGTTTTAAAATTTTGTATAAGTTGTGTATAACACAAAATACTTCGTGAACATATATTTTTCAAATCGGAAATAGCTCTATTTAGAGCCTTATTTCCAAAAATTCAAACATATCTTCCTCGTTCCTAGCCATATTCTTTAAAACGAATATGGCTAAGGTTTTCAACGAGGCCGACTTCCCGCTCCTAATGCCAGAGGCGAAAACACTTAATGCCGTTCCGCATGAACGCAGACAAGTGATGAAGAAGAGCAATGATTCTGAGTCAACTGCTGCTGCCTCAACCACCACCACTACCACCATCACGTGTACAAACTCTGCTGCTACAGCAGTCTTGCCTGCCACCGTCACCAGTGACAACAACAACAACAACGACAAAGACAACAACAACAACAGCAACAACAACGACAACGACACAAATGTCCTTGCTAACACGACCACTGTCCTCACCACTGCTACTACCAGTGACAATAACAACAGCAACAACAACAGGACACCGACCTTCAACACCAACACCACCACTACTTCGACAAACTCTGCCGCCACTACCACCACCTTTGAACCTGGCAGTACCAACACCGCTGTCAATACCACCATCAACAACTACAAGACGAACAAGATAAACAACACCACAAACGCCACAAACAACATATCTGCCAGCATCACAAAAACAAATTTTGCCGATGCAACGAAAGAAAAAAGAACAATATTAACATTCACCCAAAAACAAATCAATGACACAAAATCCCTTCTCACGAAAGAAGGTGACACTGTACAAATACACATACCAAAAGCAATTATTGAAAATACAAACAAGAAGCACATATCATACAGACTTATCAACAAGAAAACGAAGCGACCGGAGAATTTCTCCACCCAAAAAATTGAGATTTGTCTCAAACCGATATGGCCCTTTCAAAGTCATGTTACTTGGGGACGAAAATTTGCCACGGTCCTAGTACGCTTTAAGAGCGAACAGTTAGCGAAGGAATTTTCAACACTCTCTCTCCACACAGATGACTTGGTGATGATACCGAGTTATCTTGGACAGAGAGTGACGAAGGTGACAGTAAAGAATGTCCCTTCACAAGTGGAAACACAGTGGATAGTAGGTTCTATATGCCTCGAAATGGAGGAGGCAAATATATTAGAAATTGCTACTGCAGAGGAGAAAAACTGGGAAGGGGGAAAAAAAGTCGAAGTCCTCCTCCACATCACTGAAGAGGAGTGCCAAAAGATCCCCACACACATCCAACTGGCAAAGGACCACAAGTTATATGTAGTGGTGGAAGGAAGGCGGCCACGTTGTTATGTATGCGGCAGCGAGGCACACCTCAAGGACAGTTGCCCAACCGCCGCCAACCAAAAAAAGCAACAAGGGCAACCACCAAAACCCGGAAAAAAAACCCTACTACCAACACCACCATCAACAATCAAAACAAGAGAAACACAAGCAACACTGGCAACTGAGAAGACAACAGCATCTGCAAAAACAACAAGTGAGGAAGCAGGGGAAAAGAAAGAAAATTCCAAGACTGTTTCCCCCTCCCCCACATCACACACACCTCACACAAATAACAAGCCATCAGCACCAACAAAAACAGCAACACAACCACTCGCACAAGCACACACAGACGCTCACAATTTGCCCCTACCCCCTTCCGATTCCTCAGAACCTTCGTCGGAAGATGAAAGTAATGAGGAATGGCAAATAGCCCAGAAAGGAAGGAGGAAGAGGAGCAAGAAAAGAAAATCAAACACAAACAAAGCAGGGAGATACACAACTCCCGAAAACACTCCAGACACCAACACAAGCACACACAACTACAACACAAGCAACAAAACCCCAAAAGCAAGTACACACACAATGCTCACTGCCATCAACACAAAAAACTCAGAGTTGATGGAATACATCAACACAAAAACAAACATAACAAACGAAGACATAAAAACCAGCAACCACCCATACACAACACCGCCAGAACACATCAAAATACTACACATAACACCAACCCTGCATCACACACTAAAATCTATTTTTCCAAAGGCAGTTGGCAAATGCCAAAAATACCTGGCGAAAAAACTATATAGTGATCTCCTCGAAGAAAACCCGAAGGAGGAGACACAAAAACTCTCAAACGGTAAGTGACTCTCTTTATAAAACTTTAACACTCAAATCAAAATGATGCTCAAGATTGGTTGTGTAAATGCGCGTGGCTTGGGGTCCCCTTGGAAACAAGGGTACCTCCTAAATGACATAAAGTCACATAAACTAGAAATCATAGCCATAAGCGAGACCAGACTCCATGATCCGCGGGCCTTATCGTCCATGTTTGGCAGACAGTTTAACATTTATTTTTCTCCCTGTCTGCCGAGAATGGGCGGTAGTGGCACGGCGGTACTCTTTCGCAAGAGTCTGGATCTCGAAGTAAAGACAGTATTCATAGACCCGGAGGGTAGATTGGTTGTTCTGGATGTCGATGGCAGCGATGGGTGTGCTTTTCGACTCATATCAGTATACGCACCACCTTTAACAGGTAGGCCGGATTTCTTTCGACGTCTAGAAGTATTCCTAGGAACGTCTCGTCCTTTACTTTTAGTAGGGGATTGGAATGCTACCTTGGACACGCATCTAGACTATGTGGGCAGAGATAGGAATAGACGGGGATGCAAATGCCTCAAAGACCTGCTCAGACGCTTTCAACTGTCTGACAGGTACCGACTCGATTACCCGAAAGCGCCAATGTGGACATGGACAAACCGCATCGGGTCGTCGAGATCGTATCTAGATAGAATACTGTGTAGGAGAGTAGATAGAGATAGCATAGGGTGTCCACAATTTCACATAGTCAGCTACACGGATCACAAACTTGTGACGTGTACGCTAGACTTAGATAAGACACATAGGCAGGGCTCCGGTTACTGGAAACTAAACGCGTCTTTCCCGTCGAGACCAGTTTTCAGAGACCGGATTAGCACGTTAGTAAAGAGGGCTTTGACAGGAGCCATCATCAATAACAAATGGTGGTTTGCCCTCAAGAGAGCAATAAAAGCGGAAGCGGTTAGGTATAGCAAAGCACTAGCCATAGACAGAAACAGAGTAGAGGGTGAACTAGTTAAGAAGCTAGAAGAGGCAATTAGAAGTGGCATCGCATCCGACGTTTTGGCGGCGAGGTTGGCCCTTGACCAACACTTCAACGCCAAACACGAAGGGTGCGTTGTCAGGGCTAGGATGCGTGCTCTAAGAAACGAAGGTGTTGGAGCCGCACGAGAGGCCCGGGTGGCGGAGGCGCAACAGGGCAACAAAGCCACCATTCGGTCTCTGGTGGACGAACAGGGGCGCGAACTGCTCGAGCCAAGCAAAATGTGTGAGGCCTTTCAGCGGCACTTTGCTCGACTGTTTGGGACGAATGGCGAGCGAGAACGCAGGGTGGACTTCAGTGCCTACCTGCACAGCCTGCCACGACTCTCGGCAAGAGAGGCGGAGTGCTGCGAAGGTGCCATCACGGCGGCGGAAGTGAGGGACGCGATGGCGGGATGCTCGAGGGACAAATCTCCGGGTTTGGATGGTCTGCCCTACGAGCTTTACAACTGTAAGCCAGACTTGTTTGGAGACGTCTTGGTGGCGGTGTACTGCAACTGGCAGCAAAACGGGAGCATTCCCGGTTTTGTGAGTCGAGGAGCCGTAACGCTGCTGAAGAAAGATCCAAACAAGGGGGACGTCATAGATAACTTTAGGCCCATCACTCTGCTCAATGCAGACTTGAAAATTTTGGCCAAGGTGTTAGCCAAGCGGTTGGCGCTTGTCATCGAGAAACTGATCGGCAAGGCGCAAACGTGCGCGGTGCCGGGCAGGAGCATCCATGACAACCTCCATCTGATGCGCTACATCATAGAGAGGGTAGTTAAGGAACCTGGCATGGGTGGGGCCCTGATCAATTTAGATCAATCGAAAGCTTTCGATAGGGTAGACCATCAATACTTGGAGGCTGTCCTCATAGCGGCCGGCTTCGGTCCCATTTTCCGCGGCTGGATGGCTGCCTTGTACAGAGGCATCCGTTCGGTAGTTCGCGTCAATGGGCATCTATCAAGACCCTTCGACATTGCACGTTCGGTCCGTCAGGGATGCCCCCTCTCGTCGCTTCTCTACGTGTTGACTCTCGAGCCACTACTGCGGAAGCTGGCGACGCTGAGGGGCATCCCGCGAGAGTTGGGATGCGGGACGAGCGTGTCGGCATACGCGGACGACGTCACCGTCATAGTGTCTAGCC
>NC_142928.1:119808692-119811192 GCF_046866305.1 Octopus bimaculoides | reverse complement strand
ACTTATCTATCTATCTATCTATCTATCTATCTATCTATCTATCTATCTATCTATCTATCTATCTATCTATCTATCTATCTATCTATATATATTTATATATATATATATATAAATATATATATATATATATATATATATATATATATATATATATAAATTTAAATATATATCTATATATATATATATATATATATATATATATATATATATAAATATATATATATATAAATACATAAATATATATATATATATATATATATGTTTGTATATATACACACACAAACATATATACACTTAATGAGAAAACCTATATAAACACAAGCACATGTACACATATTTGCGCATGTAAGTTGACGTTAATGCTTATATTCTATACATGTTTATACTCAAATGCATTCACTCCTTGCCGTCCCGCAAAGTCATGTTTCTTTTAATCGCAATCACACACAGTGACACAAATTCGCTTCCAGACATTCAAATAACACTTAGTTTTAAATACAAGATAGTTTTCTCTTGTAAATAGGCATATAGAAATACACAGACGCACACATTCGCAGGGTAAACAAAAACACATAGCGCATTCACACATAGATACATGCACCGATGCTGTTGCAAATGGACAAGCACTGTATGTGTCTTATAATATAATGTAATAAAATATAATATGATATAACATAATATGATTATTGTTTAGTCATATTTGCTTTTCCTCAAGCCAATCAAGGAATTTCTTTCTTATCAAATATACATTTAGTCGTTGTGAAATCACTCCAGCAAGCCAGACAACGATATTAAAATAAAATAATAAATTTCATTATAAGGAGAGCATCTTGATATATTTACGTTTACTCACTCGTGATATATATATATATATATATATATATATCACGCATTCAGTTAATGAGACAGACAGACATATGTTTAAAATAATCGGCTGCGCTCAGTGGAATAATTTTTTAACTGTCAAAAAATAATAAGAGTAAAGAAGATTTCTTTAACAAGATCTTCAACAAAGCAACAAAGCTATCAACAACAAGCAGGAATAGCTACACGAATCAGCAATAACGACATTAACAGCTAAATAGTAAAAGAAAAATTGCACATTTACAGCTACAGCAAAAATATAAACAGTAGATTGAGGAGATAGCTAACTGTAAACAAAGCAATCAAGATGCGCACGTGTACATTTATTTTAATAAACTGCTGCATAGCTGTGTGTGCATATGTGAATATGTATTTGCATATATTTAAACATATTTCTGAAATTAGGAATCCAAGCGAAAAATTAACAGACACCGGCAGAGTGTTAATGTATTACTAGTGAAGTGGCAATGAATTGTAGAACGAGCAACAATAACAACATGACAAATATAATAAGTAAGGTAAAAGTAATTATCAGTATATTTAATACAAAAAAAAAGTATCAAATAGCATTCGGCTCATGGTTAGGTGCCTTGCTTAGAGACTCAATAATAATAATAATAATAATAATAATAATAATAATAATAATAATAATAATAATAATAACACAGGAAATTTTTAAAGATGCATACAAACCTAATTAACATATAAATTAAGATTTGTTTTTATATGTAACTGTTTCGTTTCTGTATGGTTCTGTTATTTCTTTTATTTTTCATCTTGAATGGGTTTTTTCCTCATTTATTTATATTTTGTTTTGTTTCCTTTCTATAATTTATTTCAAAATTTCTGTTTTGAAACTAAGATCAAAAACAACAAGGCAGCATTCATTCGGATTCCCACACCTAATTTCAGCATTCATAGTTTCATACATTTGTTCTTAATTACACTTACTCGGTCGTCCATTGGTCATTTTGTTGATTCTCTAGGCTTAGTAACATCTGACTAATGAATACAGAAGACAATCTGCCTGACAACCACTAAGCAACTAAATGAGTGAACGACCAACGCAATGAAATTAACCAATTCAGCAAGCACCAACCAGCAACGCAATTCACTAATTAAAGAACAATGTTACAATTATTCATTCAATCAAGTACCCCTCAGGTCACAGAATTAAGTACCAAACAACAGACCTACCATCCGTATACGTATATATATATACATATACCAAAATGATTGGGACCATGTAGCTGACCAAGGAAGTATCTGATCTACCTACGAGCAAAATACTGGTCATTTGAACAGTTGACCAACCGAACAACTGACTATGTGAGCATTTGTCAAAACAAGGAACTGATCGAAAAAGGTATTAGAGGATTTCTTTAGGAAAGCAAGAAAGTAAACCAGGACCAAATGAAATACCAAAGCTACCAGCCAACAATTTGACCAATGTAGCTTATATTCTCGAACAATCACACTTACCTTCGCAATCAACTCGCAAAGAGATGAAGCCATTAATTATATGACAAAATGAAGTGAGAAAATACACAATTATTCCATTTAGCTCTTGAAGCAATGCATAAATCTGCTAACAACCAATAACCAGCCAGTAAGTGAACAATCTTTTACACAAAAT
>NC_142928.1:119793692-119796192 GCF_046866305.1 Octopus bimaculoides | reverse complement strand
CCTCCACTACCACCACCACCACCACCACTATCACCACGACTACTACAACTACAACGAGCGCCCCCTCCGTAACCACCACTACCGCCTTTACCACCACCAACACCATCACTTCCACAACTGCCGGTGCTGCCAGAAAAGTCACTTTTAACTACCAACGATTATCACAACCACCTTAATACTACTACTACTACTACTACTACTACTACTACTACTACTACTACTACTACTGCTGCTGCTGCTACTACTACTACTACATCTAATGATAATCATCATTACTATGGTTTTGATGATACTCTAACTGCAGATTTTCGGAACAAATCCAAATGCTTGACTACTGTTTAAAAACACATTCATATATTTATTTATATATGTTTATATATATTTACCTTTACAGCATGTCGAGAAAAAAAGAAAACTATATTACCTTTCAGTAAATGTTTAAGAATATCTATGTTTTCTCTTCTTCTGATATTACGGTTGAAAAGTAGGAGGAAAAAACAAATAATAAAAAGGTTGCATAATAATAACAAAGCGGATACGTGTATGAATATATGAGAAGAATTAGGGGAAAAAGAAGAGAAAAGAAAGAACAACAATACATATAATTTACAAGAAAAACACCATGCTGTAAAGATACAAAGACATACATTTACGTACACACAGATAATATAAATATATATATATGTATATACATATATATTTGCAATAACGGATTTTGTCGTTCAGATAAAATGCACGGTCGTCAAATAGAAGACGGAAGCTCGGAATGGAAACTAGCATCAAACTGCCAAATTTCTATGTAATCTTGTTTATATTACTATCTACACTAGGTAAGAAATGTTGATCAGCTTATTTTCGTTTTTTATTATCATGTTAACGTTCACTTTCTATTTTAACATGGCTAATTTATAATTTCTGTCTAAAACTTTTGTTTTCATTATTTGAACTTCTCTGTTAAACACAGAAGAAATACATACATACATATCTATCTATCTATCTATCTATCTATCTATCTATCTATCTATCTATCTATCTATCTATCTATCTATCTATCATATATAAATATATATATATATAAACAATATATGAGTATATGCATGACATATATATATGTAGGTATGTACATATATGTATGTATACATGCATATGCTCATATATCATTTGTATTATATATATATATATATATATATATATATATATAGTATATATATATATATATATATATATATATATATATATATATATATATATATATATATAATAATTTTTTTCCAGAGGATGTAGCAACCGTTACCAATATAGCATAAGAACTTACCTTAGGAGATCATTAATTAGATTCCTTAAGGGTCGTTCTCACAGTTTATATTTATATCATAAGATTTTTAAACTTTTAAATTTTCATATTCAAAAGAGACAGAGACTTCAAAAGTTTAAAAATCTTATGATATAAATATATATATATATATATATATATATATATATATATATATATATATATATATAAGCAATCTTAAGTACCATATATATATACATACATACATATATATATATATATATATATATATATATATATATATATATACGCTCACTGTATATACAGTCACATACTATGTACCTTTGTTTTCTTTTCCGTATTCTCATTTAGTTTCCTAATTGTTCTTGGAAGGTTGTTACTTTATATCTAAAACATTAATATAGTTATTATAACTTTGAAAAGTTGTTCCTGGAGCAACAATTATTACAAGCAATAATTATTTCGTTTATGAGTAATAAATTATTCCAATTTTTGTTACTTTTTTTTATATTAATAAAACAATAACTGTTACTAACAGTGACACGTCCAAATATCCAAGGAGCCGGATGAATCGATCATAAGAACAATAATACATCACTGGTATCTTACTTTATCGACAATCGAGCATAAAAGAAAGTGCAGAAAAAAAGTAATAGGAATATATACTAGCGAGTATTTTGTCACTCGATTGGACGATTCTGATAATCAGGTACTTTAATAATGATAATAATACTGTCTACTACAGGCACATGGCTATAAGGCCTGAAATTAGGAGGAACGGCATAGTCGATCACATCAAGTATAGTACATGACTAGTACATAATTTATCGACCCCGAACGAATGAAAGGTAAAGTCGACCCAGAACGTAAAGACAGATGAAACGCCGCCAAGCATTTTTATCCAGCTTACTAACTTATCTTGTAAATGATAATGATAATTACTATTTCTTTATTAACAACAAAGGGTTTACATTAAAAAAAAAAAAACATTGTGGACAATACAGGATAAATAGAATGTGTGGTTACATCAAAGTCGTGCAAACAAAGAAAACAATAATAATAATAATACTAATAATAATAATAATCCTATCTATTTTATAGCACAAGGCCTGACACTTTCGGTGTCGATCACATCGACCCCTGTACTTGACTGGAACTTAGTTTATCGACCCCGAAGTCGACCTAAGCAGAATTTGAACTCAGAAC
>NC_142928.1:119756192-119788692 GCF_046866305.1 Octopus bimaculoides | reverse complement strand
TTTCAGTGATGACCAAACCACACCTGTTTTTTTATATTTTTTAAGTGGTCACCATAGTTAAACCCATTCCAAAACAATGGAAAAGGAAAAAATAAATAAATGAATGAATGGTGAATAGGAAGGCGGATACCCCTTCTCTCTCTCTCTCTTTCCTCCTATCTATCTATCTATCTATCTATCTATCTATCTATCTATCTATCTATCTATCTATCTATCTATCTATCTATCTTGCCGACACTGAGGGGCATCCTGCAAGAATTGGGATGCGGGATGAGCGTGTCCGCATACGCGGATGACGCCACCATCATAGTGTCTACCCAGGACCACATCGAGCTGGTCGGTGAGACACTGAAAGACTACGAAGCGGTAACAGGAGCGAAAATTAACCGGAAAAGGTCGGCACCTGGAGAAGCAAGCCCATGCCATCCAGCAGCGCCTCCGTCGTGGGACGCGGGACCGAAGGTCCGGTCGAGTTTCTCGGGGCCTGGTTTGGTCCAGACCTCCAAACGGAGAAGAACTGGAACGAGATAACGAGTAGGGTGGCCACTCTCGCCTGGCAATGGGCCGAGAGGAAGCTGACCCTAAAAGGTCGGGGGTAGGTGGCGAACGTGTACATCGCGTCCGTCATCTACTACCGCCTGACCATCGTGCATTGTCCCGACCCTACCATCACCAAACTGGAACGCATCCCTTTTCGCTTGTTCTGGAAATGAAGCGTTCCGATGGTCAGGCGATCCATTTGCTGCCAACACCCCCATGCTGTGTTTGATGATGCGCAGACACGCGCTGAGACTGCGACATCTCCGGCCCTACGTAAACGAGGATGAACAGGTGTGGTCGCCGTTTGTGAGGGGCACTTTCCCGCAGCTCGTTTCCATGACCTAACTGCAGTCGTGGATCAAAAAGAGGTCGAGGAAGGGTGAATGGCACCGCGAGTGTCGGGTTGCTCTCGAGGAACAATGCTGTCCCGGGTCGACCTTGGCGACTGCATCACCATGAAAGCATTTTACAGGGGATTGATGGAGGGGAGGTACGACGACGATCACGGAGTGAACCTGGGCGTCGACGAGGAATACCTGACCAGCCTATGACAACTTCCAGAGATCCCTGGTCTGGCAGTGCTATCGAGAAGGGCTACCCGTTCGAGCAAATCTCTTCAGGCATGGTTAGAAACACCGGGCCGACCTACTCGAGATGCGGTCAGATCGACGAAACCGTTCTGCATGCACTCGTACAGTGTCTAACCATTTCCGAACTGTGGGCTTATGTCGAACGACAGCTATCTCAGTGAGACGAGTCGGTTTATCCCAAAATTCTGACGATTTTTTTTGCTCAATATTCAATTCTGTACATCACACCTAACACACACTCTCTCTCTCTCTCTCTCTCTCTCTCTGTATATATATATATATATATATATATATATATATATATATATATATATATATATATATATATATAATTATGTGTATTTCTTCTATCTTAATGAATAAAAATTCTTCTGATAGAATAAATGGGTTAATAGAAACCAATGTAGCAAAGAAAACAAAATAACTGTGGTTAGCTCCTGTTTTTAAGGCAGGAACTCCTTGAAATTTTGGGTATTTGAGTATATTTAAGAATTTAAGGATTGGAGAAAACGCATGTTACAATTGCATACTTTATTCCTACATATGTTTCAAAGGATTACAACCTGTGTGATCCATAGGGATCTTTGATATTAAAATTGTAACCTTCTCATCAGGGAAAGCATGGGAATCATCTTAAACGTAAGACATTATGACCGATTATGAAAACAATATATATATATATATATTATCCCTAATATATATATATATATATATATATATATATATATATATATATATATATATATATATATATATATATATATATATATATATATATATATATATATATATATATATATATATATATATATATATATATATATATATATATATATATATATATATATATATATATATATATATATATATATATATATATATATATATATATTTATAGTGGAGGCGCAATGGCCCAGTGGTTAGGGCAGCGGAATCGCGGTCGGAGGATCGCGGTTTGAGCGTAACTATCTAAAGCTCCACAAGGCTCTGGTAGGGGGATGGGGGGGGGACCCCTGACGTACTCTTTCGCCCCAACTGTCTCTCACTCTTTCTTCCTGTTTCTTGAGTAACGCTGCGATGGACTGGCGTCCCGTCCAGTTGGGGGCGAACACATATGCCATAGAAATCGGGAAACCGGGCCCATCAGCCTGGCTAAGATTTAAAAGGGCGACATTTATCGTTTTATATATATATATATATATATATATATATATATATATATATATATATATATATATTATCTTTATCTTATGATATTTACTTTGTAGTATATTATACTCATTTATTGTGCTTTTAATTATTAATTTTTCTATATGTGATAGTGGATTTTCATCGATGAGTTCTTGAAACTTGGTTCTTTTCCCTAAAACTATATATATGTGTACAAACACACATATATATATATATATATATATATATATATATATATATATATATATATATATATATATATATATATATATGTACTTATGTATGTATGTTTGTACGTACACACATGTTCATATGTGCGCATATTAAATGTTATCGACTGTAGTATTACGTCTAGGAAACTGCAAGTTTGCACAGAACTGTATATTTTGAAGGTTATAGACATGGACTATGAGATCTTTTCTATATCAACAAAAATTTTATGAAAATCTAAGACTTTTGTATACTGCCAAAGAGTGCAACGGACTTTGGAAAAGTTATTGTCAGAAAAAGATTCTTTTGAGGAAATACTGTACATGATTTACAAAAACAAAAAAAAAACAAAAATGGAAAGAAAACAAATAAGAATAAAATTGTATTGCATGATTTGTATTTATTTTTACACGCAGCTTTGTAGATCTAAACTCGAGCCATCATTTTGATAGGTCGAATGCCACATTTCCCTGCTCAATTTAAGCCTGACAGTACAGATGGAAAGAAATTTATTCACAATGTAGTGAATTCACTTTATTGTGTATGTTATGCGGGCATGTATGTGTGTATGTATGTATGTATGTATGTATGTACATATGCATATATATATGTATATCTATATGTATGTCAAATACACAAACGTATATAAATATAAATATATATGTATGTGTGTGTGAGTGTAACCTTTGAGTTATGTTTCGGCTTTATTCTATGTATGAATGTGCATGTATCCCTGCGTGTCTATAACAAAATACTCTTAATGTGCTCGTCTAACGTTTTTTTTTTATCTTAAATGTAATACCTTGGTTTATTTTTAAAACACAAAATTTCTCCTCATCACCTTCTATCTATCTATCTATCTATCTATCTATCTATCTATCTATCTATCTATCTATCTATCTATCTATCTGTCTGTCTGTCTGTCTGTTGTCTGTCTGTCTGTCTGTCTCTCTCTCTGTCTCTCTCTCTGTCTATCTATCCATCTATTTTCGAATATGTGTTATTTATCTACTTATCTATCTATTGTATCTTACTTCAGATAACCTACTTTAAGTTTCATGTAAGGAGGAAGATATTGAGTTTAACTTATTTCAAGTCATTGACATCGTTGTACGGAATGTTTCAGTCTTTTCTTTAAAATAGTTAGTAGTAATACGAGAAAGAAAAACTGCTTCGTTTAATAAAAATATTGCTTTATTTTTTAAGAAAAACGCTACTTCAGTTTGGTAATGGAAGGGGTGGCTACAATAGTATTCTAAATCGTAAGTAGTGCGAATTTATCGTCAGCAACTGATTCAGTTTAAATGCTGAGTATGAAAAATAAAATAAAATAAAATAAAAAAACTTCTTAAATAGAGAAAAATGTACTTTTGGAAATGTATTATGCTGTGTCTAATTTACGAAAGTGCTTATTGTTAGTTCCCCCCCACCCACAAAATTATCAAAGTATAGATGAGTACATTATGCATATATATTAGTATGTTTAGTGTTTAAATAAAGGATTGGTTCGTAATATTTTTGTGTAATCATCACTGTATCGAAGTAATCTTCAGATTGCATTAGACAAATTTGTCTTGACAGACATATCAGAAAAATCTCTCAGTTTTAGAAGTGAAATAGTTTTATGTCAGTTTGAATTCAGCTGAATGTGTGGCCTTCTGGTATACAGAGGTTACATTTTTTTTAATCCATTCAGGTATATCATTTAACTTTCGATGAATCTCCAATGCATGGTGTATGCAGGATTATAGTACATTAATTTCAAGGTGTCTGATTGGTAATTCGAGATAATAAAACCTTTTATTGAATCTACCTCTTGCAACCAATTAATTTTCTTATAGAGCTTCTAATTTGCTAAGTTTAAGATAACTTCGGCTTCACATCTTGCTGCTTGACATTGCATGGCTGATCTAGTGGCACTAATCTGCAATCTACAATATGCATAAATACTTGCGTATTCATGTATGTATATATTCCAATTTGCATATATGCGATTATATATTTACATATGCATATTTGTATATATATATATATATATATATATATATATATATATATATATATATATATATATATATATATATATATATATATATATATATATATATATGTATATATATATATATATATATATATATATATTTAAACACATAAGAGGAATCCACTCATGGGATTCTTTACGCTAGAAAGAACAGCTAGGTTCTAGAACCACAAAATTATTGATAAAATCCCGAACGGAACGAAATGAAAAAAATAAAAACTTTGACCATCTATTTTCCTGGACCAATTGGCTTCTGACTTTAGTTTAGCAAATACGATAATATGCTAGGTGAAGTCGTTTTCAACAGGTACACCTTAGATTAAAATATATAAACACGAGGCAATCAATTATGTGCCTCCTATATATGTATATTTACCAATTTGCATATATGTGTGTGTTAGTGTAGATATGTGTGTATATATGTATAGATAGATAGATAGATATAGATATATAGATAGATAAGGATATATGTACATATAAATGTGTGTATATCGTTTATACCTGTTAATATTGTTTCTTTTTAATGCCACTATCTAACACTGCTGTAGACGCCAATGCGCTGTTTTTGAATGAAAATTAATTAAATGGCCTTTCTCTATAAGTAAAGTCTCCTTTAGAGCTAACTTACATATATCCTAATTGTCAATATATGTTCTTTTAGTGCCTTAAACCAACATAAAAGAAGAAAAAGTAACAATCTGCTTTATTGTACGCTTATCGTGGAAACAATGTTACAAATATAAAACGGGAGGAAAAAAAAAAAACAGACAAAAACTCAGTAGCTAATAAGTAGTTACTTTTCGTATCTTAACTCAGGTTATTTCTATCAGATTAGATTTATGATAAAAAAATTATGAACCTAGCGGCTTTTTATTTGGACATATGTCATTTAAGACTTCCTTATCAAGTATGTTTCTCATTTTTTCAGAGA
Organism: Octopus bimaculoides; assembly: GCF_046866305.1. Lineage (NCBI taxonomy): Eukaryota > Metazoa > Mollusca > Cephalopoda > Octopoda > Octopodidae > Octopus > Octopus bimaculoides. The sequence goes on along the minus strand of NC_142928.1, from coordinate 119,783,189 downwards.
ATTGATTGTGATATGATATAGATCTTGGCTGCTAATTCTAGGAGGTCGCGGAATGATGGCTCGTAGCCATGATGTTCTTTGTAGTACTTTGATAAGCTTACAGACGAAGTACACATTCATACACAAGAAAATTCAGTCGTAGTTGTTCGTGTTTAACCGTGCTGAATATCTTCCAGAACAATGGGTGTATATAAACAAGGGTTTAAGAATACTTTCTGTACAAATGTGTTAATAGGAGGTCGCTTGCCATTTGGAGATAAACTTTCAGTAGGTCGCTTGCCATTTGGAGATAAACTTTCTGATTAGTGCCATTTCCTAATAATGACAGTGAAACAAGTTGACGCACATTTAATGCGGTTGTTTCCGAGACAACTAACAATAATCGGTTACTACAGACCTGAAATATCGACACTCTATCTTGCTCATTGAAAATCCTCGCAGAATATTATCAATCGTCCAGTGTAATATCCAGTCACTGGGATGAGATCTAAAGGAAAGTGATTTTATCTCATCAACGGTAGATGAATAACGAGAAGCATTATCCAATATAATATTGTGATTTTTGGGTAATTCATTTTATCAAATGAGGATGAACCCAAGGTTTTTAAGACAATCAGGAGAAGTGTACGCATATTGACTGTTCTTCGACGATCATAAGACATTTTGAAATAATTACAAATAAGCAGGCGCAAAGATAACGCTAATATGGATCGCAAAAGATGAAAGAAAGATAGTGAGAGACAGAGAAAGAAGGGGATAGAGGTAGAGAGAAACTCTTGGAAATATAGAAGGAAAGAATGTGTGACAAAAGGGAAGGAAACAAAGAAGACAAAGAGAGAAACAAAATAATAAAGAGGTATTTCTACAACGACACGCATGAGTTGTTTGAGAATTTAACTGTACTAAGAGTAAAAATAGAATTGTTCACATGTGTAAATATAGGTCTGACAGTAGTGAGGATGCTGAACATGGGATTTTCAACAAAGGTGAAACTGCATTCATCGACATGTATGTGGTTGAGATGTGAAGGTGTGGTTTATATGCCACAGATATATAGACTTAAGTCTGTATCTAGCGAATAAGAAGAAAATATTTTAGAAGCTATTCACTTTTTTTTTTACAAAATTAGAGACATTTAACAAAAGTATTTAAAATGACCTGATATTAAATCAGGCAGCGTTTGATCCTGGTCAAAGTCTGAGTGCAAGAAGCGTTGGACTACAGAAAATTCTGTTTTACAATTAAGTACCCACTTCGAGACAAAATAAAGAACGCTAACTTAATTTTTAAATAATCCAATTAGTCAAAAGAAGCACATTAATTAAGATAAATTAATGTGTTTCTTTTGAATATTTTGATAGTTTAAGATAAATATTTCACACATTGGAATAAATTTTCATTTGAGGTGACTAAGGTAAAAATAGCATTCCTGTGGATTTTATGTCAAAACTGAAATAATACAATTTGTTGCAATTCTTCTCAGTCATACCAGCGTTGTCACATTAACATAGATAACATTAGTTTGGTTTTAAACCATGCTATGCATTGATAGCTATTTATATACGTTTTTTTACATGATTTATTTAGCAGATGTAGAACAGTGCCCTTATCACTTGTAACTTGTCCCAGGCGGGTGAAAATACTGATGCGTTTAATGTTGAATTTGAAGATTTGTAATTTGAGATATTCAGGTAAAGAGTAGAAGTGGGGTACATTCATAGGAATGTAAATGTGAAAGAAATGTTTGCGAAGTGCTTAATATGTAGTTTGTAAGAGAGTAGGAGTGACGACAGGAAAGAAGTGTAGTTCTAGTTGAAAGGTGGTAACAACCTACTAAATCAGAGAAGCACATACCGTTAGAGTTGGAGAAGCAAACTTGCCTTTATGGGTCATTGACTGACTGTGTTGATCATTGAATCTTTACCAATATGCCGAATGGTCTTTTTCAAACTTCTCGATCTGGGACGTTTGCGTGTGCAATTAAAGATATTTTTATATTGCGAACTTTATAGTAATTGAAACGTTGGAAATGAAGGCATGGCTACATAATTCGTCAGATGTCGTTTACACTTTCTAGTGTGCTACCTTACATTGCGATAAATTCCTGTAGAGTATTGCAAACTTTGGCAGGGAAATGTTATTTTCAGGAAGGTCTTAATTGAGGGTGGTGGAGAAGACACGGCTGGAACTAGTTTCCTTGTTGAGAGTTGAACAGATTTCACTTGTGGTGACTGTGAATACGTGGTGTGATGAGTAATTATTCAGTGTGGAGAAAGATGATTCGAAATAGGTTTATATCCAGCTAAGGATGAAAGGTGAAACTGTTTTATTAATATAGTGATATTTAGTATATTAACTGTATATCAGCAATACAACACCAAGAAGCATTCGAGGAAAAAAATAAAGGCAACGGATTGACTTAGAAGATAAATTTCCTGGATAATATCCAATTGAAAGTAATGTGCAACAGGGACAAAAGATTTGTCAAAACGAGTACCGCACAGAAAGAAAATATGATAATATGTGTTGGTAAGCCAGTTTTATGTCGACTCTTACCTTAATGTTTTTTTTACAAATACATTGAAATTGCAGATTCTATATCTTACCCATAAATTGATGGCTGATGTCTGTAATGCTCCAATACATATAATGGGATGCTTAACTCGGAGTTTCTACATTAGAATATAATGAAAGGAGCCAACGTTTATTGTAATTGGGACTACAGTTCAAATGTTTTGCATTTCCATTCTCACTGCTTATGCAAATGCATATTGAAATAATAAGCACTAAAAGATAAAAAAAATATGAAGGCTATAGAAATGATTACAGAAATGTTATGTTATTCTTGCTTTCATAAAGGGCATTTCCTGTGGAAAGATATTGGATTTCAGCAGAATTTTTTAGAAGTCTTTGTTGGGTGTCTACAGTTCTCATTGTATATACTCAGTTGATACAAATTGTAATTTATATTAAACTCCACTCAGCCATTAGCCTTCAGCTGTAATATACTTATTCTTTAGCTTTATTTCGAAATAAGAGTGTTCGTTATTATATTTGAAAAGCGAATATCGGGGATTATGAGTTCAGCTCATGATGAATGAAATTAATGTCTAAGTTTTGTCACTTTAAGTAACTTATCTTCCTTTATGCCATTAATAGCCTTAGGAGAGACATACATCGTTCAAATTTATCACTTTAAATCGGATTTAAAAAAATTTCTTTATTCAATTTTAATTTTATCTCATTAGAGAAATTAGTTCATTAATACAATTCTAGCGAAAAGAAACGTCTTGGTGTTGTATTAATGTTATACAGGTGTAGAGTTTAATAGAAGCGCAAGCCAAAGCTTATATGGTTCTTTACCTAGCCTCAATACTGCTAGCTGAATCTCTCGACTATTTTGTCAATCAATAATAAGCATTTCAATGGGGGTTGTGTTTTCATTGTATTTTTCTTAGCTTAGGATACGTTTTCTATGAGAAGAATGATATAAAATGCTAATTTTACAATATACTGAACAGCAAAAGAAACGGGCGACGTGTGTGACTGTGAAATATGTTTTAATTTCATTATGTCAGAGATACATTTTGATAAATCTGATAAAGTTAAATTTCTTAGATGCACTTTGACCACAGTCTATGGGTCGTTGTCATGTATTCTAGTAGTGGGCGGATCCAGCACATCGAGATTGTAGGGCGTGACATGTTCAATACCGTGAATGCCCTCCCTGGGTATTCAAAACGGCCATACAAATTCGGTACATGAAGTGCATGAGGCAGTTCACAAAAGCAATTGGCACCTGTGCCCACGCTCCGAGGAAAGCTGCTTTCAGTCCCACTCGATTTGTCGGGTTTGGGAGCACCTGCTTCAGCCGTCTCTGGATTTCATCCCACAGGTGTTCAATAGGGTTCAAATCTGGGCTGAGAGCCGGCCACAGCGTGGCTCTGATGTTCTGCTGTCGCAGGAACTCCATGGTCACTCTGACTGTGAGGCAGGGAACATTGTCCTGCTGGAGCTCGTGGCTATGGTAACGCGCGAAGAAGAGCACGATGTGAGGTCTTAGAATCTGGTTAACGTAGAGCTGCGCTATGATGCGATTCCTTCTGCCTGCACCAAAATTTTGGAACGCATGGGGCTCAATTCTCTGATTCAGGCCTATAGCACCTCAACCATGATCTTTGATCACCCCATGCGTCTCTCTCCATGACACATGCGTTCCTGTAGCGTTCACCCCTCCTACGCTACACCCTCACTCTGTCATCCAAGGTGGAAACGCAATACCGGCTTTCGTCAGAGAAGATTATCGACCTCCGTTGTTGATGCCGCCAATGTCGGTGCTGTGTAGCCCACTGTAGTCGTGTTTCACGGTGAGAACAGACCCTCGAGCAGGACGACGCCAGTGCAGGTTGTTGGCGGCCCGTCGACCTCATACCGTGTCGTCGCTGATGGGTCGCTGTCCAGCGCCAATAGTCTCGCGAGCTGTCAAGCTGGCCGGTCTGAAGCGATCACGAAGGTGTTACAGGTGGATGAAGTGGTCCTGCCTGGGCGTGGTAACCCAAGGGCGTCTTCTGTGGGCACGGTATCTCGGTGTTGTTGTATCACTGTTACAGGTGATAGATGGTGCTGACATGGACATAGTAAGCTTTCGCAATAATCAGGGCACGCTGCCCTGCTTGCAGTCCTCCGATAACTTGTTCTCTCTGCGTTGCTGACAATCGGGTCATACCTGATGCGTCCAAATGTCGAATGCCAGGAACGCGATTCAAGTTGAATTTTATACTCACAACCTCCACGAGATGCACGTGCAATTCAGTTTTCATGACAATTGTTAGTGCCTGCCACCCACGGTATTCAACGCAACTGCATTTTGGTGTCTCGTTTCAGGAAAAGTTGAAAGGTTACCTGCAATTTGGGTCTCAGCCATAAACCAGCATGTCTTAGAATATTTACACTTACGTATCCGAAATAAATTTTCAGAATTTACCTTATAAAAATGACATTTGAAAAAATAGCGTTTTTTTTGCGGTTTACTGTAGTTAATGAAATTAGAATGCCTCACAAGTACTTCCAGCAGCGTAAAATGTATTTTATGAATTCGAATTTGCTTCAATGTCATGCATTACAGTTGCAAAGGATACCCAATTAAGGGCTTTTTAAGGAAAACAAGTACAGATAGAAATGAGCAGAAAATGCTTTGATCCTCGGTATTTAGGAACCACCATTTCCAGTGCAACATAATTTAGTTGTGTATGCTGTGTAAAAAGTCATGCGCGATGGAGTGGATAGAGTAAATTGGAGGCCAATCTAAATGCTGTTTTTAATCTTGCTCAGTGATCTCAGTTTATTTAGTTCAAGTATCACAACAGAAAATTTGCCTGAGATAATTAGTAATTCGATAAAACAATACGATCGATATATTGGGATTATAACTACCTAATATATTATAGATTTTGTAAAACAAAAGTATTTTTATTATCCAAAGTGAACCATTATTTATAATTTGTAAACTGATCTGAAAAATATTAATAAATTGTAATTTAAATGCTATAAAAATGAAGTTATAAACTACTTTTTAAAGAAAGTAGCCGTATCTTCATTATCCATGTACAATAAGAAGCCAAGAGCAATTTATTAGATTTTTATTTCTTACTCGTTCTGATTGAACTTTACCTTTAAATTATAAGGAAATAGATTCATGTTAATTTTAATGTTCGAATACTGATATTACTTCAAAAGGAAGAAGGGATGGGCTCAGTAATAGTTTCACCTTTTTCTTGTATAAATTCACTAGAAAGTATTCAAAGTATCAGCTTAATTATAGTATTTCAGTACCTCGTTCAATAGAAAGAGCAACGGAATGCTAAATGGTGCATTACCGGAAGTTGGTTTCCTTACCCACTCATAAAACCGTTAAAAGAAAATCTCTAAAACTTAATGGTATTTTCTTCTGTCTCTCTTACAGCATAAAATAAACTTTGAAGATGTTTGAAATTTCATGGCGGTTAAATGTATATTAATCAGCAATCAATTTAGTAAAATAATATTTCAAAAAAATTTGATGCGTATTTAAAAAGTCTATTTCTAACCAAAAAGATTGATTAGTTGAATCAGTTCACTTATCTTGCAATAAGTCTGAGAATTTAACTGACTCTACTGCAAACATTCTGCAATAAATCTATCGAAATACCTTTTAGCTTTGTTGAAATAATAATAATAATAATAATAATAATAATAATAATAATAATAATAATAATAATAATAATAATAATAATAATAATAATAATAATAATAAAAAGGCCTACTAGAGTATTTACAGGGCAGCACAGAAAAACTACTAAAGACAATAAATAAAGAACAGGTGATGAAGCGCGTAATAGGGAAAAAAGCACAAGAATGAAATACAAAGAGAGCACGTCAGACAGATCGAAGAGAAACCCCTGTATGGCCAACTTTGGGGAGCCTCTGAAGACGTATGTAGAACAAAATCCTGGATCTGGTTAAAAAAGGGGCAATTAAAAAACGAAACAATGAGCCTAATTGTAGCAGCGCAAGATCAAGAGACAAAAACAAACAACTTGAGGAAGAGAATGTGTCAGAAAAATATAGAGCCTGTGCAAGTTGGAAGGAGACAGTGGCACACACTGTGGCGCAGGAAGAATATAAGAAATAGAGGCACGACCAGGCTGTAGAAGTTTTTCACTGGAAATTGCCAGAAATAGGGATAAGAAGTTAGAAAATAATAGGCTGACATAAGAATTATAGCTAAGGAAAAGCGCAGTTGTCTACTTACCGAACCATCATGCCCGTTTGATTCCACGATCGTAAAGAAAGAGTGAGGAAAACAAAAAATTCAATCTTAAAATTTACGATTACTTTTGATAAATATCTAAAAGCTACTAAGAATTCATGGATAAATGATTCAACCGACATATAACTTCATCATTGTAGGTTCAAGGTTTGACTAGTTTCCTTTATTTTTTTTAATGAAAAATATTTTACAAACCAATTTATTAAAGTTATTTTGATGACTATCTTAAAATGTATAGGAAATATCATTTAATTGAATCAACTCAGTCAGTTGTTTAAGTCTATTTTGACAACAATTTTTAATCGAAACAGAATTAATACTTAATTGACATAATTGATTTATATAACTTCACTCGTTCAAGGTCCGGGCTTAAATTGATACACCTACTATGAAGAGAATGGTAAACATTGAACCATTAATTCTAACGGAAAACCTTATTGAAGAAAAAACTCAATATAATTTAATTAAGAAATATAATCATTATATTTTTCTAAAATGGGACTTTTCACACAATTACCTTGAATTGTCAGCTGGTATTTTATGCTGCTGTTAATTTGCACATGTTTACATACAGTGATTAATGATATATTTTCTAACATTTGTTTATCACTGGAATCCGAGTAGGCCTTTTGATGTTACGATCATTTAAAATGTTCTTCTTATTCAAATACGTGTATACAAATTGTGGCAGTATACAACTCATACTCCATTTCTAAGATCCTCCACCTATTTTCATTCTGTTAATGAGAAACAATCAAAGAAGTAATCAAATAAGTGCATGGACTGGAAAACACCAAAGATATCGACGCAAACATGTACATGAACATCAGCGTCAAGAAACATCTGCAACAAACAGAAAATACAAGTAAGCTGAGTACATTTTGCGATATGCTGAGGATAAATATGTTACAGACGCCAATAGTATACTTGGGTAAGATGAAATAGTTGTGATGCTAAATGACCATCATTTATATGTGAGATTTCTGATGGCACTCGGAAAGAGATTGAAAGGATTCAGAGAATGCGGACTATCAACGTTGTCACAGGAATGTATTCTGTGAGACCATGTTGTGTTGAGATGTTCCATCTTAAGATACTTTCTGCCCACATTCAAGCAACAACTTCCTTAAGAACAGCATAGAAGACATAGAAGGTCTTCCGGCTTTTAAGGAAGCAAGAATCTCTTTAAAACATCTTGAAGATATAAGAGCTGAAATGTGTGCAGACAGCTCTTAAACGTTTTTGCCATTAGGTGCATTTTGCAATCAGGAATTGGAATGAGTGCAAATATGTTAAGAGGGGGCCTATGGACCCACTGAAAAAAATATAACTTTTTATTTATTAGCTTAATTTTGTAGGGAAGATGGTATATCTTGCAGAACACTTGGTCTTTCTTAAGCAGTAGGAGATTCTCCAGTATACACGGAAGTAAAAATGTGTTTGGTAATAAACTCTAAACTCTGAGTAAGCTAATTAACTAAAAAACAGTAAAAATATTCATTCTGATAAGTGATAATTTGCTATCGTTTCCATGCAATTGATAAGCGCTTACAAGACGTTATTGGAGCAATAATAAGTTTTACAAGAACAACCATAAGTTTTGCTGACTGAATTTTAATCTAAATGAATAGAAGATGTTAACTTAAAGCAATCATCGTAGATTTTCAACGTCGTTGAACATTAAAACATGCTACATTTGGCTCAAGGATAAATAACAAATAACAAAACAAAAGTAAGACTTTATTAACAAAAATAAAATCATGGACGATAATCATAAATCCTCAACATCATAACACATTTCACTGTTTTCGTCTAAAATTCGTGTAGTTCTTTAAGTTATTCAATTGGAAGCTACACGGTTACTGTTTCAGAGAAATGTGATTTAACAGGATATCTCTTGAATAAGGTCTGAGGATATAATGACTATGATAGAATATTCGACTTAATTTGGCATAGAAATGTCCCACTACTTGATATATTGGAAAGCTTTAAGAACTTGACCAAGATTAATAGAACTGGTTAAAAGAAGATGCTTCCTTTACGGAGATCTATTTGTTCAATCTTGTATATGATCAAAGTGTATGGCATGTCCTGAAGAAATACTAGGCTGATATAGAAAGAATATAGTTTGAATCTCCTGAAAAACGACGTCGTTAGATAAATTGCTTTTGCTTGTATTGCATTAGCTTTATTCTTTCTCATTATTTCTTTTACATTACATTCCGGCTAAATTACATCTGCACACGCGCGCGTGTGTGCGTATGTGTCTGTGTCTTTGTAAGTGTATGTGTGTCTATATGTATGTATGTATGTATCTGTCTGTATGTCTGTCTGCCTTCCTGCCTGACTGTCTGTCTGCCTGCCTGCCTGCCTGCTTGCCTGCCTGCTTGCCTGCTTGTCTGTCTGTCTGTCTGTCTGTCTGTCTGTCTATCTATCTATCTATCTATCTATCTATCTATCTATCTATCTATCTATCTATCTATCTATCTATCTATCTCTGTTAAACGATCGATTTATCATTATCTTTTTTGCATATTTGCCTTTTTGTATCTTTCTGCTTCTGTAACCAACAATATGATATCTCCAGGCATTTTGTCCATGCAACCAGGAGGTGCCTGTAGGTGGAAGATACATAAAGGAAATGGACAATAATAAAGGATAGAACTGCAACAGCGTCAGCGAGAGGGACAACAATATGAAGGTTAATAACATCTATAGCACCCAGGACAATAAGAATAATAGAAAAATGTTCGTAAGTCCAGAATATTTACAGAACATCATTATCACGCCATTGATATATATATATATATCAATGGTGTGATAATGTACATATATATGTGTGAGTGTGTGTATGTGCGTTTGTGCGTGCTTGTGTGCTTGTGTATGTATATATATTTTTATACATAGGTGTATGCGTGTAACACTACCTATCACCCCATCCTTACAACAGTAATTACCGCACCATATCTCCGATATCTTCAATCTCTATCTTGATACCTGCAAATACTATCGCTGCCAACATTATCAGCATTCACATCTATGACGATTATGACCTACCAGGACTTGCTTGAATGACCTCCATATCTGCCACCAACACAAGAACCACATCCACCATTAACATTAATTAATATGTTCTTCCTCAACATATCAAGAAAACTACTACACACTACAAATACCACCAACTATTATAATTACAATCTTTTCACCGATACGACATCAGCATATAGCAGTCCAGTCTCTCTGAAATTTCCTCCCCCACCAGTTTAACCAGTTTAGAAATTTCTTAAATAACCTGGATAAATCAATCTCTGATAAAATATACCGGCAAAGAAGGCGGGTGTCCCCAGTTAGAAGGCGAAAGGACGGTCTGTAATTGGCACAGTAAATAATATCTGTTGAACGTGAAGATATCATGCTGTTAGTAAGCAAGCGTCGTAACTATCTGAGAGCAACAATACTGCGTAAAGAAACAAACTTAATACGGTGAAACTTAAGAAGAGTTTACTCCGTTAGATGAGGAATGATCAAGAAATATAGAAGACCTCAGACAAAGATAAACTCATGCATTTGTATCTATATATCATGTATATAGACATCAAAACTATGTAATATTTTTATATCCACTTACTAAATATATGTTATTATCTATGTTTAAAACTCTCATCAACCATCCCTCGAAGTTAAATACCTTCAGTATAATTTTACTTGGAGACATTTTGATTCAATTAAACTATTCAAAAACATGCTGATATAAAAACAGTATAGATAATACTAGAGGAAGAAAATTACACTACAAAATAAAGGCTTTTTACAGTGAACACCAACTTACTAATGCTCACAACTAATGAAGTATACAACAGCAAACGCTTACCACTCCTCATTTTCTGATCTCTAAAACTCCTACCTGCTGAGATATCTATTCCAAAATAAGGAAACCTTGCTGGGAGTAGTTAGAAATGAGGGCATACTAAAATCAGGAAAAAGGACTAAAACAAAACAAGAAGTATAAGACGTACAAGAAGAAAATGAAGAAGCACTATGCAACAAGAGACTATACAATTAGTTTCATGTAACTGCAACTGAAGCTGCTTGAACTCATAGGTGGGTGTTAACGAAGAAGGAAATACTGAAAGAGAGAGAGAAAGAGAGAGAGAGAGAGCGAGAACACAATACTGGCAGCGTAAGACCAAGCTTTGGTTACTTCTTGGAGGGTCAAACTTAAGGATGCACAAGTGTCTCCACTGTGCCAAATCTGTAATAGAGTGGACGAATCTATTGTCCATATCGTAAAAGAATGCCCTCGATTTGTACAAAACCAATATAGATCAGATGGTTGAGCTTAACATGTCAGTCTTAGCGGTGGTAGACAAGGTGAGCTACATGAACTTCATAATACCCCTTTGACACACGAATTATCAAGAAAGAAGTCGGAAAAATAGACATATAAAATCCTCTTCAATACGAGTTAGCCTGACTGTGGAAAATGAAGACGGTGAAGATAATGTGAAGATAATCATTGCTGGATCTCTAGGAACAAAATCAAAAGACATCAGTAGGAATTTAAAGGAAATGGGAATAGAGCACCCAGTAGAAATGTTACGTAAGATTTACCTCGTTGGCACGGCCAAAATCATCAGTAAAGTATTAGATAGTTGAAAAGAACAGATAAACTATAATAGGCTGCAGATAGCAAGCCCGATACCCACAAAAGGCTCCAGGAGTTCTAATAAAATCTGAGTTAAAAGAATAATACTGACAGCATCATCATCATCAACAACAACAATAATAATGGTTTCAAATTTTTGCCACAAGGGCAGCAATTTTGGGGGAGAGAATAAGTTGACTTCATCGATCCAATGTTTCACTGGTACTTAATTTATCGACCTCGAAAGGATGACAGGCAAAGTCGACCTCGACAGAATTTGAACTTAGAACGTAGTGACGGGAGAAATACCGCTAAGCATTTCTTCCAGAGTGCTAATGATTCTGTCAGCTCGCCGCTTTGATAATAATAATAATAATAATAATAATAATAATAATAATAATAATAATAATAATAATAATAATAATCATTTGTACTATAGGAACAACGCCTGGAATTTGTGGGGAGGGAGATATTCAATTGACTGGTACTTAATTTATCGACCTCGACCGGATGAAAAGCAAAGTCGACCTCGGCAGAATTTGAACCCAAAAGGTAAAGACGGACGAAATAATGCAAAGCATTTTTCCCGGTGTGCTAACGATTCTGCCAGCTTGCCGCCTTGATGATGATGAGACACGACAGAGCTGGGACCTATATACAAGGAATATATTCACAGACACGACAGAGCTGGGACCTATATACAAGGAATATATTCACAGACACGACAGAGCTGGGACCTATATACACTGGAAGCTATGCCAACACTGGAATAACAACAGAAAAAAGATGGTATAAACACACGCCAGAAAAGGTCACAGAAAACGAGAAAGCAACCATACTCTGGGATATGCCAATACACACAGATAGAGAAATTAAGGCAAATAGACCAGATATAGTTATCAAAGATCATGAAGAATAAAAATGCTTTCTAATTGATGTATCAATACCAGCAGATGACAACGTTTCTCTAAAAGAAATGGAAAAACTTTCAAAATACAAAGACCTGGAAATAGAGATAACTCGAATGTGGAATCTAAAAACAGAAACAATTCCTATCATAGTAGGTGCCTTAGGTATAATTAAAAAAATATTCAGACAAATACATAACAAAAACACCAGGACTTACAAATATATATAACATACAGAAAATTGCACTACTGGGTACTGCACACATTCTACGCAAAACACTTTCAATACAGTAAACATAAGAGCACCACAGCAAACCACAGCACATACCCAAAGCGCACAGAGCTGCGCTCGGTAGTGAAGTGAAAGCACGTTATAAAAATAATAATAATAATAATAATAATAATAATAATAATAATAATAATAATAATAATAATAATAATGATACTAATAATAATGGATTTACCAAAGAAATAAACATGAAATTCGATTGAGAAAAATGTGCCAAAGCAACTTTAGAAAGAAGAAAACTAGTTAAGAGTAACAATACTACACCAGATAAAAAAAATGAAGAGAATTAGACCAAAATGAGACATGCAAATACTTAAGAATCAATCAACTAGACACGGTACAACACACACATATGGAAGAGAAGATATTAAAGTAATACTATAGACGAGTTAGATTTATACTGAAAACAGAGCTCAATGCAAAAAACAAGACAATAGATATCACTAAGTTATAAGTTACAGCTACAATATTCTTAATTAAACTCTAAATGAACTAACCAAACTAGACAGTAAGACAAGAAACTAATGACAGAATTTAGGATGCACCACCAAAACTCTGACGTACAAAGTTTATATATACAACATATTGAAGCTTGTAGAGGTCTTATGCAGCTAGAAAAACATTATAAAATAACCGCCACAGGATTACAGACGTATCTAATTCAGAAGCAAGGATAACTGGTACAAATAGCCATAAAGCACGAGGAAAACAAAAAACACTGCTCCTATCTTTAAGGAAGCTGAAAAGCACAAGAGAGAAGACAGCTATGAAGGAAAAGAAGAAACAGCAAAAGCTGTAAAACAAATTGAAATCTAAGCTAAAATTGGAACAACAAGGTATCATGATAAAGCGATGGCAAGAAAAGACCCTACATGGTAAATATTGGGACAAGCTAAACAGAAAAAATCCTCAGAATGACTGAGAAGCTTAGGACTCAAAGCAGAGACTGAAGGAATTTTAGTTGCCGATCAAGATCAAAGCCTCCCCACCAGAAATCACCAAAAGCACATAATAAAAAAAATAATTAACTTCAGAATATGTGGTGATGAGGAAGAAACAATAATTTATATTGTCTCTGGCTGCCCAGTCCTGGCTAAGAAGGAATATGGAATATGTATCCACGGACGTGAAAGGGTTGGGACCTATATACACTGGAAACTATGCCAATGCTATGGAATCTCAGCAGAAAAACGATGATATAGGCAAACCCCAGAAAAAGTCACAGTAAATGAGAAAGCAACTATACTATGGGATATGTTAATACACGCAGATAAAATAGGTTAATAAACTGGATATAGTTGTCAGAGTTCAACAAGAAAAAATGCCTTTTACTCGATGTATCAGTACCAACAGATAACAATGTGTCTAATAGAAATACAAAGATCTGGAAACAGAGGTAACTCGAATGTAGAGCCTAAAAACAGAAACAATCCCTATAATGATACGTGCATTAAGCATGATTAAATACATTCAGAAAAATACATAATCAAAACATAGGACTTACGAATGCATATAACATACAGAAAGTAGCACTTCTAGGCACCACGCACATCCTACATAAAGCACTTTCAATACAATGAAAATAACAGTACCACAACAAACCACAGTGCATACACAAAGCACACAGAGCTGCACTCGGCAGTGCAGTGAAGCACATGATAAAAATAAGACTAAGGAAATCAGCAAAAAGATGAGAAACTGGAAGGCTCCGGGACCAGATGGAGTTCAAGGCTACTGGATCAAAAGATTTGGTGAATGTCATGCACGAATAACTGCGCAACTCAACACTTTGTTAAATGCCGACAAAGTAATACCAGAGTGGTTGACATTGGGTAGGACAGTGCTGTGCTTGAAGAACATCGAAAAAGGCAATAGGGTAGACAATTACAGGGCGATATCCTGTTTGCCACTAATGTGGAAATTATTGACTGGAATACTCGCAGAATCAATGTACGAAGATCTGGAAAAAAATGGAGTCCTGCCACATGAGCAGAAGGGTTGTAAGCGTAAGTGCAAAGGTACCAAGGATCAACTCCTGATAGACAAAACTGTACTTAGAGACTGCGAGAGGAGGAAAAGTAACTTAGCCATGTCATGGATCGACTATCGTAAGGCGTACAATATGATCCCATACTCTTGGATAATGGAATGTATTAACCTATTTGGTATTGCATCGAATGTTGAGCGATTGCTTGGAAAAAGTATGGCGAATTGGAGGACGGTACTAACAGCATACGGAAGAAGTTTAGGGACAGTCGAAATCAGGAGGGGCATCTTCCAAGGGGACTGCCTGTCCCCACTGATCTTTGTACTGTGCTTGATACCACTAACACTGACACTGAGGAAGGAAAAAGCTGGGTATGTATTCAAAAACTGCCAACAAAATTCCAACCATTTGTTATTCATGGACGACTTCAAACGTTATGGTAAAGATCAATTCCCTCTTGTATACTTTCAGTGCTCAATCAAATGTATGGACGGGCTATCGATACCGTCGGAGGATGTTATGATGCAGATAGAAGAGACGGGCTATAAGTACTTGGGGATTTTGGAAATGGAAAAATTGGGGGAGAAAGAAATAATAGAAAAATTTAAGGTGGAGTACTTGCGCAGACTGAGACTGATCCTTAAGTCGAAATTAAACGGACAGAATAAGATCGAAGCTATCAACACCTGAGCGGTTTCACTCCTAGATATGGTGCGGGTATAATCTCATGGACAGTAAATGAACTAACCATGCTTAGACAGAAAGACAAGGAAGTTGCGAACTAGATATGGGACACTCCACCCAAAGAGTGACACAGACAGACTATTTGTATCAAAAAAGAGAGGGAAGAGGACTTATTGGATGCGAACACAGTATTAGAGCAGAAGAAAACAACATAGCATGGTATGTAATAAAAGCCACAGACCCGCTATTATTAGAAGTTAGAAGGTCGGGCTTGTGTAGGATGAAAGATTGCAAAGATAAAGCACTGTACAAACAATTGAAAACGATTGAAACTCACAATAGATGGGTAAAGAAAAGAATGCATGGAGAATTTCATAGCGATGTTGAAGATAAGACAGACAGAGAAAAAAGATGGCTGTGGATGACTAAATGTGATTTAAAACCAGAAACGGAGGTTCTAATCTGTGCTGTTCAAGAGCAAGCACTAAGAACAAACTACATAAAATACAGAATAGACAACACATCAGAAAGTGATAAGTGGAGAATCTGTGAACAAAATGGTGAAACCGTATGGCATATTAGCAGCGAATGTACGCCACTAGCCCAGTAGGAATATAAGAGACGCCACGACAATATAGCAAGGCTTGTTCATTGGACACTTTGCAACAAGTATGGACTTGACAGAACAAAAAATTGGTACGACCACAAACCTGAAGGCATCTTCGAAAATGATAATGCAAAGATCCTGTGGGATTTTATGATTCAGTGCAACCATGAGATAGAGAATAGGAAGTCAGACATAGTCTTATTTGAGAAAGAAACCAAACAATATTGGATCATAGATATAGCATGCCCAGCTGACAAGAAGGTATGCGATAAAGAAGAAAGAAAAGTCGAGAGATATGACAGGTTAGCTTGGGAAGTTAAGCAGTTGTGGTCGATAAAAAGGTAGCAGTAGTACCAATAATTGTCGGAGCCCTTGGAACAATGAGCAAAAATCTCTAGAAGTACATGGAACAAATAGGGGCTGCAATAAGGAGCACTTGCAAAAAGAGCACTGCTTGGAACCGCTCGAATACTCCGGAAAGTGCTCGAAAAATAAGAGGTGTTACCGTAGTTCACTGGTAGTGAACAGCTGACACTGTAGTACATCTCCAGCGTTAGAAGCTGTGCAAAGGCAACAATAATAATAATAATAATTTGTTTTATTTGCCTTAAATGCGTCCGATAAATATAGTGTTGGACTGAGGAAGAAGAAAAAGTGGGATGAGATAAATAGTATGCACAATTTGAAAGTAGAGGAATACATAGATTATACAGGAGGATTTCTAGAGCCTTTCAGTGGACCCCACATATCAAGATTAAATTACCACCAAGGGAAATAAATAACTCTGCAAGGAGATCCTTTCTTTGGGATTCATTTAATTAATACCGGTAATCAAGCGTATAGTCTTTTAATGTTATAATGAACAATCCCACCATCATATTCTTGTTTCACGATTGAAAAATTCATATTAATGACGTAACTCTGGGATTCCTAGAGAATTAACATCATTACTACATTCATTAACAAACTCATCATATTCGACAGTAATTATCAACCATCATTACTGCCAGTAGTAACTCCGAGACTTCAGGAAACGCCATGAGGTCCCCAGTATCAATGTGTCTGTATCCTATATAATAACATGCACTTCAACACTCACACACAATTATCAATTAGCAATTGTAATGACAACAGCAGCAACAGCAATTATCATAAACAATAGCTTTACAATGCGAACATCACGTTCAATTCTCTCACGAAAGTAACTATAGTCAAGGGCATCATCGAAACCTTAGTAACAATTTCCCAACTACCGCATCTATCGCTTCCCATCTCCCGTAACATTCGCCAGAATTACCAACGTATTCAAACATCGCAAAAAGTATCACCCAACAGCCTTAAACGTCACAAAGGTATCACATTCATATTAAGATGAACTTTTACGTAAATAGCGACAGCATCACCACCAACGCAGCTACCGGAGTCACAACAAACAACGGCATCAGCAGTAGCAACGCCGCTACCAATATCATTAATATCAGTATCTTCAGGAAGTCATCTATGACACAAACAAAGCCGAAAGAGTCTTTTAAGCTTGGATGGTGAATAAAAAGTAATTACCTGACCTAGATTTATTTGGAATGCAAACCTTTGTCTTCGAGAAATCAGTATGTCAACAGCTGGTTCTTGTTTATTCAAAAGCCTTTACGAACTTAGGAGCATCTCTCTAGTCACGTGACCACCTTTTTTTTCACTTCCTGACAAAGCTTGATTTAGTTCGAAAATAAATTATCAGTGTACATTTAATTCTATCTATCTATCTATCTATCTATCTATCTATCTATCTATCTATCTATCTATCTATCTGTCTATCTATCTATCTATCTATCTATCTATCTATCTATCTATCTATCTATCTATATCTATCTATCTATCTATCTCTTCTCACGGACGTGCTGTCACATCGGCTGCGAAGGTAAACGTTTATTTGACCATTTACTGTCCACATTTTGTTGGAATTTTTAAATAATTTTGTTGCGAAGCACCTAGGCTTCATTTGTGTGTATTTTCAAGGGCAGGAATTGACCCCCAGGGGCAGTTTCGGCCCTAGCAAAATACAAAAATTTCCTTCTTGACATTTGAAAAATGTCGAGAAACATAATTTTGGAACGCTTGTCTTGTTCTTTTGACAAGCATTTCCCGAGGCTTCAGATGCCAGAAGAGAAAAAAGAACAGAATAGCGCGTGCTCATGCAGTGACAGGAACGCAGTTGCTATAAACGTCACAAAGACTGTGAGTACAGCTACTAACAGCCCTCTCACCACCACCACCACCACCACCACCACCACCAACACCAACAACAAAAACAAAACTGTAACCAAGGTTACAAAACCATGCGTGAAAACCGTCACAAATGTCTCTGACGTAAGCACCACTGCTGCTGACGCCATCATCGCCACCACCAACGACAACAACAACAACAACAACAACAGCAACAACAAGGAAGTAAAGTTATCGGCCGTCAGCAATGACACCATCACCTGTTCAACAAACTCTGCTGCCACTACCACCACCTTTGAACCAGGCAGTACATACACCAACATAAACAAAAATATCCAGAAGAACATGTCCGCCAGCACAACAAAAACAAATTTCGCAAATGCTCTAAAGGAAAAAAGAACAACAGTGACATTCACACAAAAACAAATAAAAGACACAAAATCCCTTCTTACGAAAGAAGGAGATGATGTCAGAATAAACATCCCAAAAGATATTATAGAAATGAAAAACAAAAAGTGCATCATTTATAAACTGGTAAACACAAAAACCAGACGTGTAGAAAATGTTAGCACAGATAAAATTGAAGTTTGTCTTAGAAAAATTTGGCCTTATCAGAATCATGTCACCTGGGGAAGGAAATTTGGAACGGTGCAAGTAAGGTTTCTGGATGAAAATTTAGCTAAACAATTTTCGACACTCTCTCTCCGCACAGATGACTTGGTAATGATACCGAGTTATCTAGGACAGAGAGTGACCAAAGTTATGATAAAAAATGTGCCATCGGAGGTGGACACCCAATGGCTGATATCGGCCGTGTGCCTGGAAATGGAGGAGGCAAATATTTTGGAGATTACGGTCGGAGAGGAAAAGAACTGGGGAGGGAAAAATCTGGAAATCCTTCTCCACATCACGGAGGAGGCTTCACAGAAAATTCCTCCAAACATTAGATTGGCAGAGGACCACAAGCTGTATGTGGTGGTAGAGGGCAGGCGACCTCGCTGTTACCTATGCAACAGCGAAGCACATCTGAAAAAGGACTGCCCTCTGGCCGCTAAACAAAAACAACAACAACAACAACAACAACAACAACAACAACAACAGAAGCAACTACCAAATACCCCCAACAGAAAAACCTTACTACCAACACCACCAGCAACGCAAAAAACAACAACAGAAATATCAGCAATAACCACAACAGAAAAGACAACAGAAACTGCAAAAACAGAAGAAAAAAAAGAAAATTCCAAGACTGCCTCTCCCTCCCCCATATCACATACACCACACATAAATAACAAGCAGCCAACATCAATAAAAACAGCAACACAAACATTCACAGAAACAAACACAGACGCACAAAATTTGCCGTTACCTCTTTCTGACTCCTCAGATCTCCCATCATCCGATGAAGAGAGTGGGGAGGAGTGGAAAATAGCTACGAAAGGAAAGAGGAAGCGCAGTAAGAAGAAAACAAAACAAAATGCAAACACAAACAAAGCAGGGAGATTCACATCTCCCGAAAATACTACTAACACCAATAGTAATATAAAAAAAACAATGCTAACAGCAATAGACAGTACAAACACAGAGTTGATGAATTACATCAACTCTAAAACAAACATCACAAATAACGATATCAAAACCAACAACCACCCACGTACAACACCGCCAAAACACATTAAAATTATTCATGTAACACCAGCATTACACAACACAATAAAATCCCTCTACCCCAACTCGGTAGGGGGATTCCAGAAATATTTGTGCAAGAAATTGTACAATAGTGGTGAAAAATCCAAGGAGGAAACAAAACTTTCTAACGGCAAGTAACACTCTGTTCTTTTGTTTTGTGCTTTAAAGCACACGTATAAATAGAATCATGGTGAAGATTGGTTGTGTGAATGTGCGTGGCTTAGGGTCCCCTTGGAAACAAGGGTACCTCTTAAATGACATCAAGTCACACAATTTGGATATCATAGCCATTAGTGAGACCAGACTCCATGAACCGCGGGCCCTAAAGTCCATGTTTGGCGGACAGTTTAACATTTATTTTTCTCCCTGTCTGCCGAGGATGGGCGGTAGTGGCACGGCGGTTCTTTTTCGCAAGAGTCTGGATCTCCAAGTAAAGACGATATTTACGGACCCGGAGGGTAGACTGGTTGTCCTAGATGTGGACGGCAGCGATGGAGGCGCTTTTCGGTTGCTGGCAGTTTATGTGCCTCCTTTAACAGGTCGGTCAGACTTCTTTCGACGTCTAGAAGTATTCCTGGGAACGTCTCGTCCCTTACTTTTAGTGGGGGATTGGAATGCTACCTTGGACACGCATCTAGACTACGTGGGGACTGACAAAACTAGAAGGGGATGCAAAGGCCTCATAGACCTGCTCAGACGCTTCCAGTTGTCTGACAGGTACCGACTGGACCACCCAAATGTGCCAACGTGGACTTGGATCAACCGCATTGGGTCGTCGAGATCGTATCTAGATAGGATAGTGTGTAGGACAAGAGATAGAGATAGTTTAGGATGTCCACAGTTCCACATAGTCAGCTACACGGATCACAAACTTGTGGCGTGTACGCTAGACTTAGATAAGGCACATAGGCAGGGTCCCGGTTACTGGAAACTAAACGCGTCTTTCCCGTCGAGACAGGTTTTCAGAGACCGGATTAGCACGTTAGTAAAGAGGGCTTTGACGGGAGCCATCGTCAACAACAAATGGTGGTTTGCCCTCAAGAGAGCAGTGAGGGCGGAAGCAATAAGGTATAGCAGGGCACTAGCTGTAGAGAGGAACAGAGAAGAGGGGGAGCTAGTGATAAAGTTAGAAGAGGCATTGCGAAGTGGCATCGCATCCGACGTTTTAGCGGCGAGGTTGGCCCTCGACCAACACTTCAATGCTAAACACGAAGGGTGTGCTGTCAGGGCAAGGATGCGTGCTCTGAGGAATGAAGGTGTTGGAGCCGCACGAGAGGCCCGGGTGGCGGAGGCGCAGCGGGGTAACAGAGCCACCATCCGGTCTCTGGTAGACGAACAGGGGCGCGAATTGCTCGAGCCGAGCAAGATGTGCGAGGCGTTTCAGCGGCATTTTGCCCGACTGTTCGGGAGGAGTGGCGAGCGAGAAGGCAGGGTGGACTTTAGTGCCTACCTGCACAGCTTGCCACGACTCTCGGCAAGAGAGGCGGAGTGCTGCGAAGGGGTCATCACGGCGGAGGAGGTGAGGGACGCGATGGCGGGTTGCTCGACGGACAAATCTCCGGGTTTGGATGGTCTGCCCTACGAGCTTTACAACTGTATGCCAGACTTGTTTGGAGAAGTCTTGGCGGTCGTGAACTGCAACTGGCAGCAGAACGGGAGCATTCCCGGTTTTGTGAGCCGAGGAGCGGTAACGCTGCTGAAGAAAGATCCAAACAAGGGGGACGCCATAGATAACTTTAGGCCCATCACTCTGCTCAATGCAGACATGAAAATTTTGGCCAAGGTGTTAGCCAAGCGGTTGGCGCTTGTCATCGAGAAACTGGTCGGCACGGAGCAGACGTGCGCCGTGCCGGGCCGGAGCATCCATGACAACCTCCATCTGATGCGCTACATCATAGAGAGGGTAGTTAAGGAACCTGGCATGGGTGGGGCCCTGATCAATTTGGATCAATCGAAAGCTTTCGATAGGGTAGACCATCGATACTTGGAGGCCGTCCTCGAAGCGGCCGGCTTCGGTCCCGTTTTCCGCGGCTGGATGGCTGCCTTGTACACAGGCATCCGTTCGGTTGTTCGCGTCAATGGACGTCTATCGGGACCCTTCGACATTGCACGTTCGGTTCGTCAGGGATGCCCCCTGTCGCCGCTCCTGTACGTATTGACTCTCGAGCCACTACTGCGGAAGCTGGCGACGCTGAGGGGCATCCCGCGAGAACTGGGGTGCGGGACGAGCGTGTCGGCATACGCGGACGACGTCACCGTCATAGCGTCTAGCCACGAGCACATCGAGCTTGTTGGCGAGACGCTGAAAGACTACGAAGCGGTGACGGGAGCGAAAATCAACCGGGATAAGTCGGTGGGTTTGCTGCTCGGCACCTGGAGAAGCAAGCCCATACCGTCCGGCAGCGCCTCAGTAGTGGGACGCTGGACGGACGGTCCGGTCAAGTTGCTCGGAGTCTGGTTCGGTCCGGACCTGCAAACGGAGAAGAACTGGGACGAGATAACGAGTAGGGTGGCCACTCTCTGCCGGCAATGGTCCGAGAGGAAGCTGTCCCTAAAAGGTCGGGCGGAGGTGGCGAACGCGTACATCGCGTCCGTCATCGAATACCGCCTGACCGTTGTGCCTTGTCCCGATCGCGCTATCACCGAAATGGAGCGCATCCTCTTCCGCTTTTTGTGGAAAGGAAGCGTTCCGATGGTGAGGCGATCCGTTTGTTGCCAATACCCGCTGAAAGGAGGGCTGGGCATGCCGTGGTTGATGATGCGCAGACATGCGCTGAGACTGCGACATCTCCGGCTCTACGTAGACGACGGTGAGCAGGTGTGGTCGCCGTTTGTGCGATGCGCTTTCCCGCAGCTCGTCTCCATGACCGAGCTGCAGTCGTGGATCAAAAAGAGGCCGAGGAATGGCGAATGGCACCGTGAGTGTCGCGTTGCTCTGCAACAACTTTGCCGTCCCGGGTCGACCTTGAGCGGCTGCATCACAACGAAGTCATTCTATAGGGGATTAGTGGAGGGCAGGTACGACGACGATCTCGGGGCGAACCTGGGCGTCGACGAGGAATACCTGACCCGCCTGTTCAGGACGACTTTCGGGCCGGGACCTATGGACAACTTCCAGAGATCCCTGGCCTGGCAGTGTTACCGAGAGGCGCTACCCGTTCGGGATAAGCTCTATAGACACGGCTCGCGAAATGTGGGGCCGACCTGCCCGAGATGCGGTCAGAGCGATGAAACCGTTCTGCACGCACTCGTGCAGTGTCCAACCATTTCGGAGCTGTGGGCTTATGTCGAACGACTGCTGTCGCGTGTGGGACTAGTCGGTTTATCAACCGAGTCTATCGTCAATATCGTCACGCCTCCTTCCTTTAAACGGGAAGGAAGAGCTGTATTTATCGTACTTGTGGCTATGGCCAAAGAATGCATCTGGTGGACGCGTCTGAAAGGATTAGAGACAAATACTTTCCTCTCTGGTCAATCTCTCATCAACTTTTTCAAGTATCACTTGAAAAGGAAGGTGAGAGTAGAGAGGCAAGTGTTGTCTAGCAAATGTTTCGAAAAAAGATGGATACATGTAGCAAGAATGGCACGTATAAATGACGAAGCCACCTTGACCATGATTCTATAAAACGTTTTAAAATTTTGTAAACAGAGAAATTTTATTTAACAAACTGTGACGCTAAAGACCGAGGTTACCGTGGTCTTTTCGTAGGTTTTTCTTTCCACGGATAACCTCCCCATTTATTGGGAATTTTTTGTATTATTTCGTATTTTTTGTAAATACCCCAAACGTTTTGCGATGTTTTTTTTTTTTTTTTTTTTTTTTTCCATCGTTGTCCCCACTTTTGTTTTTTTTCTGCTTTGTTTTCGACCCCCTCGAAAAGAAAAACTCTACATTTGTATTTTGTCCCCTCTGTGTTGAGCCCTGTGTGGCTAATAAAGAAACCTCTCTATCTATCTATCTATCTATCTATCTATCCATCTCATCTGTCCGTCTGTCTGTTTCTCTTCCGCTCTCATTATATACGTATACATACACCCATACATACATACATACATACATACATACATACAGACATACATACATACATACATGCATACATACATGCACATACACACATATACATATACAGCGAAACACAGATAGATAGAAAAAGAGAGATAGAGTTCTAGCTAGGGAGACAGATAGTTATATGTATAAACGCATAATAGAAGATCTATATGTACATTTATAATATATACTTGTAGAGTATATATATATATATATATATATATATATATATATATATATATATATATATATATATATATATATATATATATATATATATATATATGTATATATATATATATATATATATATATATATATATATATATATATATATATATATATATATATATATATATATATATGTATATATGTATATATGTATGTATATATGTATTATCGCTCGATGATATTATCGCTGTTAGACGGAGAGGAAATTTGGAAAGCGCACTAAAAGGTCCTTACCTTGATTAAATATATATATATATATATATTAAATGAACAAAATATCACTTAGGTTACCGCATCATTTTTATGAGAACATTACAAAGTTTTGGAGTATAAATCACAAATATAGATCACTCATTTCTTGCTATTTTCTCTAGTCAAGAAAGCAAAACACAGAGTTTTACGTGTGGAAACATTCAGAGATTGTTACACGCTGGCCTCAGTTGTCTGGCAAAAATCGAATAAAGGCTCAGGAGCAAATATTTCTGTCTTATTTCGCTAGCACGCCATCAAATTCTTGGTATTACTCTCTTACTTGTTTCAGTCATTTGACTGTGGCCATGCTGGAGCATCGCCTTTAGTCGAGCAAATCGACCCCAGGACTTATTCCTTTATTAAATTGTGCGTTTCTTTGATTTATCTTGCTGAACATGTTGGCCGTTTTTCAGGAGTATGTTTCTTTTTGGTATTTATTTTTAATTCGCTTTATACTTTTTCTTGATTCCCTGTCGCACTTACTGTTGAAAGAATGCAGGTTACCATGCCTCCTTTCTAGGATACTCTGAAGGGCGTAATCCTTGTCCATAGAACCACTGTGGGTACGGTGTGAGTTATTTAGTAATGCCCATATTAGGACAAGTAGTTTCATTTGCGTAGAGTAATGTAGGTCACTGTTATTCAAAATGTAGTTTCCAGATGAGAAACTATTGATTTAAAGCACGCCAGAATTAATATGTATGTATATGTGTATGTGTGTGTGTGTGTTTGTTAGTTGGTTGGTGCGTGTGTGTGTGTGTGTGTGTGTGTGTGTGTGTATGTGTGTTTGTATGACTGAGCTAATGATGTTTTTATCATGTAATGATCATCATTACTACTGTGATCTTTTGCTAGTCACTTAGTGACCTCTTCTTGATTCAACTATGTTGAATTTCGAAATGTATTGTACTAAAATCTATAGTTTGAAGTATAAGGCGTCTTCATCATTCAGGATAGACATAGGCATTGCAAGGGAGATTTCACAAAGAAACAATACAGTGATATGAGGCATTTGATGGTGACGTCAGTTGCCATGGTATTTAAAACGTAACAGTTTATACACATACATATACACATACATACATACATATATACACACATACATACATATATTCATACATACATACATACATACATACATACATACATACCTACATGCTTACATAAATACATTCATACCTATAGATATACTTATATCCATATATATATATATGTGTGTGGCTGTGTGGTAAGTAGCTTGCTTACCAATAACATGGTTCCGGGTTCAGTCCCACTGCGTGGCACCTTGGGCAAGTGTGTTCTACTATAGCCTCGGGCCGACCAAAGCCTTGTGAGTGGATTTGGTACACGGAAACTGAAAGAAGCCCGTCGTATATATGTATATATATGTATGTGTGTGTATATGTTTGCGTGTCTGTGTTTGTCTCCCCAACATCGCTTGACAACCGATGCTGGTGTGTTTACGTCCCCGTAACTTAGCGGTTCGGCAAAACAGACCGATAGATAAGTGCTAGGCTTCCGAAGTATAAGTCCTAGGGTCAATTTGCTCGACTAAAGGTGGTGCTCCAGCATGGCCACAGTCAAATGACTGAAACAAGTAAAAGAAAGAAAAGAAAGAAATATATATATATATGTGTGTGTGTGTGTATAGATATAATTAAATATATATATATATATATATATATATATATATATATATATAAGAATGTATATATATATAAGCTTATATAAATGAATATATGTATATAGTTACAAACACACACATACATATATAAGTATATGTATATGTCTCTCTCTATATATATATGAAATATATATGTATAATGTATACATACATACATATATATATATATATATATATATATATGTATATATATATATATATATATATATGCAAATATATACGTATTTATATATATATATGATATATATATGATATATATATCTATATATATATATATATATATATATATATATATATATATATATATATATATATATATATATATATGTATGTTATAATGTAGCAGCTTGCTCCCTCCAAGATGTATGTGGAAACTTTTATAACTGTGCATGGTCAAAGGTTGGAGACTGTGCTTAGATTTATTTATTTAGGAAGTACTTTGAGCACTGCTGTTCTTGATGATAAAATTTCATACAGAATCAGCAGGGCTAGTAGTGCTCTTGGTAGGCTTGATAGGCCTCTATGGAAACAGCATAATGTTTATTCACAAATTAAAGTTAATGTATATAACACATGCATCCTCCCATCTTTGCTATTTGGAAGTGAGGCATGGGGGTTGTTTACCGTAGGCAGGCAAGGCAATCGGAACGATTTCATCAATAATGTCTGAGAGAAATTTGGAGACAAACTAGAAAATGGCCATTAGTATATGTGGAAGTGCTTGGGAGGAGTGGCATAAAGTCAATGATTTTGCCAAGACGTTTGAGGTGTATGGGCGGGGGGACATTTGGTAAGGATGAGTGATGAGCGACTACCCAAACAGCTATTGTATTGTGAGCTAGAAGATGGCAGGAGACCAGCGAATAAGCCTAAACTAACGCTTAAGGATTGCCTTTAAAATGCTCTAATACAGACATGAATTGGAGCTGGTAAATGGGAGAGGGAG
>NC_142928.1:119711192-119751192 GCF_046866305.1 Octopus bimaculoides | reverse complement strand
ATTGGTTCTTAGCTGTAAAGATTCCCGCTAATATTTGTAAGTTACTAACCGTAAACGGAAATCTTACATATAGTTTGATGATTTTTCACTTTCAACGGCTGTCTGTTGATTTCGAGTGCATTGAACATTTACATATTAAACTTCTGAGTTGTCCCCGGTCGGCTCAGCCTTGTCAGTGAACTTGTATAGACGTTAAGCCTGTATACCCCAATCCTATATAGGTAAAACCAGTTCTTCTGTGGTAACACTAGTTTATGACTCGTTATATTTCATTATTTGGTCTTCGGACTTATTTGCTTAGTCCATTCTGTTTCAAATATTAAAACTAGGATTCCAGCTTTGGCTATGCTCCTTGTCTCACACTGTATAGTTTACTCAATCTATTGACGAATTCAGAGATAAGTTCGTTTTAAATTCAACTAAGATGCAAGCAAGTTTTGCACTATTTCCAAAGTATTTGATTCATATAATACTTAAGTGTGAAGTAAATAATATCAACAAGATAAAACGAATGAAGCTGTTGCTTTTAAATTCGAACAAACTGTTATATTTCTTCACAGTAATTGTTTATATGTTTAATATATTGTTTAGCAAACCACATAATTTAAAGCTATAAATTCAACAAAAGAACAAGGTTGAAACCAAATAGGCATCTGAATGTTTTGAGATACATTCTTTTAGTTTATTCTTTTACTTGTTTCAGCCATTTGACTGTGGCTATGCAGTAGCACCGCCTTTATGAAAAAACGGAATGCTTGCAGCACCTAGGTTTCCCAAGCGGTCACACTTCTAAATACTAACTAAATTAGGTAACATCTGGGCTCTTTTGATTTGAGCCTATTGAAAGAAGCAAAGAAAATCGAGAAAAAGAAATCTATTATCGTTTAATCTCTATGCGGAAACAAAAATTGGAAAATCAAGAAAGCAAATATTTGGTTTGAATTTGATGTGAAAGACAGCCACCATTTCATTTTGTGTACAAATTCTACTGTAGAGGTATTTAATTAAATCTTCTGGTTTTGATTTCCGATTTCATCAATATCTCAATATAGGATGTGATTAGCTGCACAATACTTAGGGAAGATATATTTGGAGTTTTGATATTCCTCTCTTTTCATTTGCATAAAGAATAAGTTAAGCACAGAAGAAAATTATATAGAAGTAGCTGAAGGAAACTACTATTATGAAGTATAGATCACTTTTGACAAGGTGCGAAGCTAAATCTACGTTTCTAGTTTATCCAATAAAATCAACTTAACTATTTCATATCTAAATATATAGGGACTAAATAGGATATGAACTCTGAAGGGTTAAATTACTTTTACTGACGTTCTAATATATCCATCTACTAAACATAATACAATGAATTTTAAAATTTCTCTTTCACTTCATACAAGTAACATGTGTTTTAGTGTAAAAATAATCATATCAATTGAGAATCAAAGATTAACAGTTCCTTGAGCCATGAGAGGTGTTACCTAACATTTCGTTTTAATTTAGGAATACAAAACTGAATTCTAATAAATGACTCTTGAAGGTCTTCTCTTCCATGCTAAACTATAAAGTCAGTTGTTTTGTAAAAAAGCTTGTCACGTGAATACAATATTTAGAATAAAATAGAATAATTTAGTGAGTCACCTAAGAATTTTGTCTGAGTCATTAATCAGAATAACTATGTATGGCATGAAATTACGATTTTGTTGACTCAAGTATGCGTTGAAGGCAAATCACTGAATCGGTTAAATGTTATGCGAAGATTTTGATTTATATACTACAAACAAACGAAAATATTTATCAATTACGTAAGTGTTTCGTCTGTTTACACTGGTGAGTTATATACATCGGTATAAATAGATGCAGATGTTGAAGATTATTTTAGAGTTGAGTGTCTTAGTCATAGAAGATCACTCAATCAGCATCCCGACGCTGTATAAGCCCTCTAGTATAACCACGAGGCTAATGACTTTTCCTGCAGTCAACATGCAATTGCTCAAGAGAAATCAAAATCGTTTTGATTAGGCTGATTTTCGAAGGTATGAAATGGAATTGCCTTTCTCCATATAAAATCATTAAAATAAAATAGAATAAACTCAGCTGAAATACAATACCGGTGACAAAATATAATCCGGTATGTTTTTAAGTGGGCTCACCGCGATTTTCGTGATGTAAATATACCATCTACTGCAACATGTGTGACATCTTTCTTCTAATGAGGCCTATTAATATAAACAGGAAAATAATTATCATTAGCAATTTTTTTACATTCTTTGTTATGCCATCCAAAAGAAATCAGCTCGTAAGTGACTGGTTTTATCTTCAAAGATAAAAACAATTACTATATCTCAGAATAATGCTGTTTATAAAACAGAATATGAAGACATTTCGAGCAAGAGCTGTGCCAATCGTCTCAATAACTTTTTTTATTATGTTTAAAACTGAGTTTAAGCTTTATTACTTGTTGTCACGTAAAATGAGGCACTTTATAGGTGTGGCGATGTGAGAACACAATGAATTATTGCTTTTCATTTACTTCTTTATTTGTTCATTATGTTTCATTGATTTCATTTTTTTTTATTTCCTATTTTCTTAAAAATAAGAATAAATCTATATTCTCAGGACAGTCTCTTATATGTTATTCACGACGAAATATTATTGAAATATATGTAATCCTCACATAAAACAAGCAAAATATTTCATCTAAAAAATAAATACAACACTTAAATATGAATGGTAGATTAACAAAAATAACAGCCAAAGCGAAAAAAAACCCTGAAAAAATCATCATGATAATGTAATAGATGTAAGAGTTGCAATCAAATCAGTTTGGGTGGCATTGGAAGATATCAAGCATAAAGTTTTAATTAAAAATAGCGTGCAATGAGAGGAGATAATTTAAAATAGGAGAGAATAGGGAGAGGTTGTGATATAGAGAAAGACAGGAGCGAGAAAAAGAGAGAAACAAAGAGAGAGAAAGAGAGAGAGATGGAAAGAGTGTGAGAGAGAAATAGTGTAAAAGGTAATCAGAACAGAAGTGACTGTAGAAGGTAAAAGAATAAGAAGGAAAATCTGGGATGCATACATAGATTTATACATAACACACCACATATACACACATACATAGATGTACACACGTGCACACACATTCAAGCGCGTGCGCAGGTATACACATATATACACACACACACGCGCACATACATATAAGAGAGAGAGAGGCAGAGACAGAATATTAATATTGATATATCACGAGTACAAATAAACACAATGAGAGAAGATGGATGGTATTGGGACAAGAGCATGCAAAGGAGTAAGAGCACACAAATAGGACGATTAGAGTAGTCTGCGATAGAAATGAAATTTGAATGAAATACATAGAGAGAGAGGTGGAGGAGGAGGAGAAGGAGAGAATGGTGGGTAAAAGAGAGAGTGGAGGAGGAGAAAGTGAGTGAATAAGCGTGAGTGGGTGAAAAAATGGTGTGTGAGAAGGGAATACTATTGAACAGTCGAAAGAGAGAGAGAGAGAGAGAGGGAGAGAGGAGAGAGAGACAGAGAGAGAAAAAGAGGGGAGAGAGACAGAGAGAGAAAGAGAGGGGAGAGAGAAAAGAAAGACAGACAGAGAAGGGAGAGAAAGAGAGAATAAGAGAGATAGAGATAGGGTAAGAAAGAGACACGATAAAGGGAAAGAGTTGCATAATGGAGGAAGCAATATGTGAGGCGGAGTTGTAAAATGAAGTACAGGGACGCTGATAGAATATTCTTTTCTACTGTAGGCACAAGGCCCGAAATTTTTGGGGAAGAGGCCAACTGGTACTTAATTTATCGACTCTGAAAGGATGAACGGCAAAGTCGACCTGGGCGGAATTTGAACTCAGAACATAAAGGCAGACGCAATACCGCCATACATTTCGCCCGGTGTGCTAACGACACTGCCAGCTCGCTGCCTTACAGTGATAGATTATTCTTTTCTTTTCTACTGTAGGCACAAGGCCCGAAATTTTGGGGGAGTGGGCCAGTCGATTAGATCCACACCAGTACACAACTGACAATTTATCGATCCCGAAAGGATGAATGGCAAAGTCGACCTCGGCGGTGCTAAAGATACTGCCAGCTCGCCGCCTTACAATGATAGAATATTCTTTTCTACTCTAGGTACAAGGCTCGAAATTTTGTGGGAGGGATCCAATCGATTAGATCGATTCTAGTACGCAACTGGTACTTAATTTATCGACCCCCGAAAGGATGAAAGGCAAAGTCGACCTCGGCGGAATTTTAACTCAGAACGTAAAAACAGACGAAATACCGCCAAGCATTTCGCTCGGTGTGCTAACGATTCTGCCATCTCGCTGCCTTACAGTGATAGAATATTGAGAAATATAGGATATAGACGATGGAGAAAAGACGGTGAAAAGTTAGGAATCTTTTCCTTCCTGTGATGTCACACAATGACATTGGGTAGGGCGGTTGACGAAAGTTGGAACAGTGGCAAAGGTGGCAGCTCATTGAGAAGCCTGCCAGTTTAGTAACACAAAGCGAGTTATTTAGAGTAGTAGTCGTATTAGTAGTAGTCGTCGTCGTCGTAGTAGTAGTAAGGTGATTTTAGTTTTAATGCATTTCTCCTCCCCTCTCCTGCTTCCCTGTTTCCCCACCACCCACTCCATTTCACTTGCATCCCCTCCATCGACCTCTCAATCATTTCACTGCTGTCTCCCCTCCTCTCCCTCGCCGCGAGTGCAGAGTTCTGAAAGTGTCTTCCTTTCTACAGTATTTGTACGCGCATTAAACCTCTGAACTTCTAAGCGTTGTTCACTGTTTCCTCTCTTCTATCGTCTCCCCCACACTAGTTATTTCTTTTTTACTTCACCTGCCAACCCCCAACGGTATTATCCAATTGCACCTTACCTTAAGCAACATATCTCGAGCTGCCACAGCATCCCACATAAGCACACTACCTGTTTCACTATACTTTAGTCTCGTTGCCTTCTGTGTCTACAATGCTTTCACTCTACCTCTCCACCCTCCACTTCTACAAGTAACAAAAATAAACATAAAGCAATAATCAAACTCCTTTAGTTTGACTTCTAAATTCTTTCACTATTACAGTTATTTTTCCTTTCGCTTTCATCTTCATTTTCCAACAGTGCTACATCATCCTCACTCAAATGATGTATTAAATATAGATTAGAGGAAAGTAAACGACCAGTATAACTATTAGCTGCTGATATATTGATCCAATATGTACTCAAAGAAGTAAAAAGAAAAATAATAGGCAAAAGATAAAACAGATCAGCATCTCTCACATCCATGGGATCAGGGTGACACGTGCGTGCTAGATATGTTTGATATGATATATTAGCATAAGTCTTAGTCGAAGTAGTTCATGTTGAATCTACGTTGACATGTTGTAATACTGTAATGAAAGATTAGTGCCAGAAGCTGAGGGAGCGCTTGTTTCTAAAAAAAAAAAAAAGTATTGCATTTTCTACAAGGATGAGCAATATTTATTAATAACAATAATTTGGATCTATGAGAGGAAGTAATGAAGAAATTTTATGAGTTTTAAGACACGAGAATGATTTCATTTCTGGATCCATTGTATTAACACGTATTATTCCTTGCAGCTGTGCATTTCACACTTCATTAAGGATTGAACATTTTTTTAGTCAAGAAATCCAATTCAATATTTCAAGAATTAGATAAAATGTACACCTGAGCAATAGTTAAGCAGAGTGATCAACGTAGTTCTCATTCTTTCTTGAAGCCTACACTTTTGTTGCAGTCATTTTCAATGACATGGGTGTCCCAGTAATCTATTTCTGTCTTATATAAATACGAAGTCTGCTGACTGGTGGGAATTATACCGTTTTTAACTCTCTATCTTGAGCAGTAGATTAAAATAGTTGAAAATGCTACTGCATGAATTATGTGATTTCGTATTTCGATTGATGATGATGATGATGATGATGATATATATTAAATTAGGTCGAAACTCCATTCTTTATAGGTAAGAGCAACATGTTTAGGAAGAACATTACCGCTTTGAGAGACTAGATCGTTAATTGAGCTTTTCTGATGTTATATTCCGATGTTATTCAGGATTTTCATGTCAGTATGTTTCTTGTGATTGATAGGTTCTAATTTTCGCGAGAAGAGTGGACAATTGTATGGTTCATCATTTTCATTGGACACTCTAGCGTAGTCTTTTGAATACCATATAGTGCTGCGTGGAGGCGCAATGGTCCAGTGGTTAGGGCGGCGGACTCGCGGTCGTAGGATCGCAGTTTCGATTCCCAGACGGGTGTTGTGAGTGTTTATTGAGCGAAAACATTTATATCTCCACGAGGCTCCAGCAGGAGGTGGTGGCGAACCCTGCTGTAGTCTTTCACCACAAGTCTCTCACGATCTTTCTTCCTGCTTCTGTTGTACCTGCATTTTGAAGGTCCAACCTTGTCACACTCTGTGTCACGCTGAATCTCCCCAAGAACTTCGTTAAGGATGTACGTGTCTGTGGAGTACTCAGCCAGTTGCACGTTAATTTCACGAGTGGGCTGTTCCGTTGATCAGATCAACTGGAACCTTCGTCGGTGTAACCGACGGAGTGCCACGTTAATACAGTGCCGCACAGAACAATGGACTAGCCCCGACAGCTATGTTATATATCTACATTGGAACGTCTTATTTTTTAGCATGCTAGATCAGAAGTAGTTGTTAGTCCCTCATCCAACACTCCTACATTCATTTTAGACACTGTGAGTGGCCTTCCACTTCTATACTGTGAAGCGTAATCAATTGTGAGAAAGTGAAGAATTAAACCTAATACCTGACTAGTAATGTGTTATGCAATCGGAAGGATGAAAAATAATGTTCATGTCAGCGGAGTTTGACATCAGAATGCAAACTGCTGGAACAATTACTACACAGCATGTGTCTGCTAATCGATCACCAATTATCATAAATCAACTGAGTCGAAATATTTCTCTTGAGAAAAAGTCGCAACAGTGGTTTAAGCTCCTCTCTTAATTCCCTGTATTTTACAGACAGAAGGATCTAATCCTTATATTAATGCGAAGAAAATGAAAGAAATGCATATTTAATCCTATGAAATCAATTGTCGACGATCGTCAGCAGTTTCCTTGAAATCTAGATTTTTACCTTGACATACTTAATTATAGTGGACTTCGAAATTTAGTGTCTAAACAAACACGTCATACATGTATGTGCGTAGAAAATGTCAGAAAGTTCTGTTAAGAAAGAAAACATTAAACCTTGTTTTTAAATAATTTATTTCCTCGTGCATAATATTATTATAACAACAATATTTTTCAATTTATTTAATAGACGATCAGGAAGTCTATTAAGAATTAATTTCGCCATTGAATATAGACTTTATGTAAAGAAAACAATTTCCTTATTCAAACATGTCATTCTAGTTATGAGAAAGTTGACCGTCGAATTTCTCACACTTTGGATATTATTTAGGTGTCAAATTTGAAAGACATTTTATGAACGGATATAAAGTACATACATGAAAGAAAGAAA
The DNA here is from genome assembly GCF_046866305.1 of Octopus bimaculoides. Taxonomy (NCBI): domain Eukaryota; kingdom Metazoa; phylum Mollusca; class Cephalopoda; order Octopoda; family Octopodidae; genus Octopus; species Octopus bimaculoides. The sequence goes on along the minus strand of NC_142928.1, from coordinate 119,743,659 downwards.
GAAAGAAAGAAGAAGTGCAAAACACCATTACCGTCATCAACGTCATCATTTTCATCAGTATTAGCTTTGGCCTGGATGAAAGGCGTTTCCATTAGGGAGTTTGCAACATAAGTAAATATATTAACTTAAGTCATGATATATTAATATATTCTAGCATAATAAGACGGTAGAGTCGTTAGCATACCGGACAAAATGCTTAGTAGCATTTTATCCATGTTTACGCTTTGAGTTCAAATTCTGCTGAGGTCCACTTTTTCTTTCATCCCTTTCAGAGTCGATAAAACGAGTACAGTGTTCCGTTCAATATTAAAACGATTCTGCCAATACACCGCAAGCATTTATAATAGAAGAAATAACAATAATAGAAGAAATATTTGCATTTCAATTGGAATAGATATAAAATCTCAATTGCAAGGCTAGCTGAAAGACAGGGCATTATAGCTGAGAATTCAAATCGGCTTATTTATGTCAATTTATGTTTTGTTATTAGTTTCGCTGGAGAAATCATACAAAGGAAATAATAATCTGAGGTCTTGGTAGCCTATTCACATCAGTTATACAGATTACATATGTTCTAGATATACATATGTTCGATATGAAATACAAGTGTGTCTGTGCGCGTGTGTGTGTGTGTGTGTGTGTGTGTGTGTGTGTGTGTAGATGTATGTGTATATATACATATATATGCACATACACAAGTATATATATAAATATGTATATATATATATATATATATATATATATATATATATATATATATATATATATATATATATATATACACGTATATATGTGGACATACGTATATTTATGCATCTGTGTATCTATGTACGTATATATGATTGCATGTATGTATGTAAAACATGGTCTGTCGATTTATACAGATTCAGTTTTGCATAAATAGTCTTCTTTACTTAATTGTATAGAGTCCTTTCTTTCGTTCAGTTGCATTATTATGCCAGTATGATACACCTATTTTTTAGAAGTACATAAAATACACACGCGTTCATGTACGCGCGCGCGTATGCATCTATTTCTATATATGCATATACCTATGTATGCATGTATGTATCTATCTCCCTATCTATTATAGATAGGGAGATAGATATGTATACATACATACATACATACATACATACATACATACATACATATACATATATATATATACATACGTATATATACATATATACATATACACATATATATACATACATTTTTATACATATATAGATTTATATATATATATATATATCTTTGAAAAGATTTGTAAAAGTTCTACACGAGTTAGTAGATATTGAAAATGAATAAAAATGAAAATGCCGCTTTTTTAAAACATTTTTTGGGTGTTTTAATTCACTTACAGGTTTCGTTTTTTTTGAAAAACCTTATCAAAAATGAATATAAAATATGTGAGAAAAAGAAAAAGGCTATTAATAAAATGAAATTGAAATTAAAATTAAGAATGACATTCATAGTTTACTGTTATTTCTTGCATGCGCACGTGGTCCTTTCCTTGAACATGGTTCCAACTGGAACCAGTTGGAATTACCACGTGCGCATGCAAGAAATAACAGTAATCTATGAATGTCGTTCTTAATTTTAATTTCAATTTTATTTTATTAATAGCCCTTTTCTCTTCTCACATATTTTATATTCATTTTTGATAAGGTCTTTCCAAAAAACCGAAACATGTAAATTAATTAAAACACCCAAAAATGTTTTAAAAAAGCGGCATTTTCATTTTTATTCATTTTCAATATATATATATATATATATATATATATATATATATACACATCACAAGGGCACACAAATGCGCCTGTCTGCTAGAAATAAGAGTTAGGTAACACTGAAAATTACCACAGAAAATCAATAGTAGAGTACCTCTATAGCCTATATAGACTATATAGGGATGTTAAAAAGTTTTTTATTAGCTCCTTCGATTAATGTTGATTTTCTGTCGTAATTTTCTGTCGTAATTTTCAGTGTTACCGTTGGTGATTTAAATGAGATTTTAAACTCTTATTTCTAGCAGGCAGGCGCATTTGTGTATCCTTTTGATTGATATAAATTTTAATTCTATAGCTATATAATGCTATTTTAGGCCTGCAACTACTTACATTGTTGTTGTTGTTATTATCAACTATTTATATTTCTCTCGATAAGAATAACAATAATATCTATGTAAATATTCAGTCCTGAATATTTACTACTTATATATATATGTATATATATATATATATATATATATATATATATATATATATATATATATATATATATATATATATATATATATATATATATATATATGTATATATGCATGCATATATACCTACATAAGCAATTATTATATTTCTATTTTTATTCATGGAACCAAATATATGATCTCATAAATATCTTTAAATATCATTTATCATTTATTATATACATTTGCTCAATGAAGGTTTTAATGTCTGATTACGGAGAAGAGAAAGACGAAACTATATAGAAAAAAGAATGATATTCCTAAACGTCAGTTGTCTATCACGATGTGTCATCTATCAAATATGAAAGGTTTGTTTGTTCATCTGTGCATTGGAATAGTTATAAATATGCATATACACTCAGAAACTTATACACACGCGAAACAAACGCACACACATACATTAGACTGTCACTCCCGTGCCAAGGCATTACAATTTCATCTAATTGCGATATTGTATCACAGAAAGTACACAGTGACTTAGCAGGAAGTTGATGTTATGATTTATGTCTGCATGGGTTAAACAAACACGAAAAATGGTCGGTAAATATAGCGCATAAAGAAAAAAATATGGTATACTTAGCACTAATTAGCTTGCAGGACGTCTAGGTATTTTGATAATTACTCACTTCACAGTCATTGTTGTATAAAAGTAGTTACATGTTTGACTACAAAATATAGAAGAGCTTTTGATATCGCGAGTGAATGGTATGTGAATCGACCAGGAACGGAGTGGTCTCTCTGTATATCATCGACAAATAAATAACTGCCTCGGAGATTTAGCGAGACATGTAATAGTGCTCTACTGGGGAATAGAATTCCCGATATTTCAATATATTTCAACAAGTATATAACGGGTAGACATACAAGCTCACACGTAACCATATATCTGTATATCTGGAATCACATAAATATGTACAAGACCGATAAAAGAGAGTACTCCATACCAAAAGTTATCTTATTCAATATATTGGAAGCTGAAGTTTTGAAAATTGTTACTTTTGAGTCACGTCCAATATTAAGGACACCCTGACAAATTATATAGCGATAGCGGGATATTCAACGACAAACTTATATATTCCTTTTCTCTTTTCTCTTTTACTTCTTTCAGTCATTTGACTGCGGCCATGCAAGAGCACCGCCTTTAGTCGAGCAAATCAACCCCAGGACTTATTCTTTGGAAACCTAGTACTTATTCTATCGGGGCCTTTTGTCGAACCGCTAAGTTACGGGAACGTAAACACACCACCATCGATTGTCAAGCGATGTTGGGAGGACAAACACAGGCACACAAACATATACACAGTCATACACACACACACACACACACACACACACACACACACACACACACACACATATATATATATATATACATATATACGACGGGCTTCTTTCAGTTTTCGTCTACCAAACCCATTCACAAGGCTTTCGTCGGCCCGAGGCTATAGTAGAAAACACTTGCCCTAGGTGCCACATGTGGTTGGTAAGCAAGCTACTTATCACAGAGCTACTTCTGCGTCTATATATATATGTGTGTGTGTGTGTATAGAAACATTTCTGCGAACAGTTAGTGTAAGCAAAATGTATTTCAGTACATTAAAAAAATCATATTAGAAGTCTTCTATCATTTACCTTTTCTTGTTCTGGTCTTCAGACTGCGGCGTTGCAGGATTTTAGTTGAACAAATAAGCCCATGTACTTATTTTCGAGTTTGTTTCTACTTGCTGAACCGATAAGTTGTGAGGGTGTAAACAAACCAACATGGTTGTTAAGCGGTGATGATAAACTCACACACACACTCACGCGCATATCACGCACACATGCACACACACTCATATATATATATATATATATATATATATATATATATTCGACGGGTTTCATTTAGTTTCCTATTTCTTTATTGCCCACAAGGGGCTAAACATAGAGGGGACAAACAAGGACAGGCAAACGGGTTAAGTCGATCACATCGACCCCAGTGCGTTACTGGTACTTAATTTATCGACCCCGAAAGGATGAAAAGCAAAGTCAACCTCCGTGGAATTTGAACTCAGAACGTAACGGCAGACGAAACACCGCTAAGCATTTCGCCCGGCTCTAACGTTTCTGCAAGCTCGCCGCCGATCTCATTTAATTTCCGTTTACCAAATACCTTCAGAAGGATGTGAGTGGCCTGAAGCTATAGTGGAAGACACTTGTCCAAGGTGCCACACAGTTGGACTGAGCACGGGACCATGTAGATAGTAGTCACACTTTTAACCACATAGTCACGCCTAGCTATAATGTCCAACAATTAATTTGCATTATTGTTTTTGGTCCCAACATTTGAGAAAGTTTTTGCGACTAAATCGAGAATGAAATAGTTACCAGCGATATTGAAGCCCTGTTATCATGGTATAAATTAGAATATTTCACAGAACTAGTGATATTAATTGGCACATACTCATAAAAAGAGGCAAAATGATATAAGCCAAAATATTTAAGATCTGTCTACATGCTCTGATTTCTCTAATATTACTTAGAGCATAACTAAATACATCCACTGAGCGCTCAAATGTAAAGAAACAGACATTTCCTCAACCTGGTGTGAGCTCTTTCAGAACACAGTCTCTGAAGATGTCGATGCGATATCGGAACTGCAGGGCGGGCCGTCTCCAGTAAACACATGAAAGAAAAATTATTAGATTACTGACGGTTATTTATGACTAACTCCTCGCAGCTTGAATATGATGTGAATATGTGTAAAATTTTTTGGCACAAAGCCAGGAATTTTGGTGGGGAGTAAGTCGATTATATCGACCGCAATGTCCAAATGGTACTTATTTTATTGCCCCGAAAGGATGAAAGGCAAAGTCGACCTCGGCGAAATTTGAACTTTGAACGAAAAGACGGACGACATACCGCTAAGCATTCTGCCCGGTGTGCTAACGATTCTGCAAGTTCGTCGCCTTAAGTATGATGAGAATATCGAAAGGAATTTTAGCCTTGGACTTGTGACTGCAACACCATTTTACATTTCGAGGGGTATGAATATAGAGTCAAGAGTAGGAAACGACTACAGGATATTCGAGAAATAAAATAGAACGTGAAGGGGTAAAAATCATGTAAAAGCAATCGAAAATATAAATTACGTTATAGTAGAAGACACTTGCCCAAGGTGCCATGCAGTGGGAATGAACCATGTGGTTGGTAAGCAAGCTACTTACCACACAGCCACTCCTGTGACTATATATATATATATATATATATATATATATATATATATATATATATATATATATATATATATATATATATATATATATATATATATATATATATATATATATATATATATATATATATATATATATATGTGTGTGTGTGTGTGTGTTTGTGTGTGTGTTTGTGTGTGTATAGAAAGATTTTCTACGAATAGTTAGTCTAAGCAAAATGTATTGCAGTACATTAAAAAACATATCAGAAGTCCTCTATCATTTATCTTTTCTTTGTGGTATCAATTGGAATCTTTCACAGAATTAGTAATATTAATAGGCACATACTATTCCATCAAAGAAAAATCGCATGATTTTGTGTCTAAAATGAAGTCTCCCTTTCTCCAATTGTCTTTCTTTTTTACTCTTCTTTGCTCTCTGACTCTCTTTTTCTATGTCTCTGTCTGTCTGTCTGTCTGTCTGTCTCTCTCTCTCTCAGGCGTGTTTATAATTGCATGAATAATCTACAAGCACAAACTCATAGATTTACATAAATACATAACCATCATACGCATAACCTTTTGTTTACACGAAATGCAGTAAGAGAAAACATGGTGGAAGTAGCAAGCAATGCATAAACTGAGTTTTAATACGATATTTATTATCCAAGACAACAAATGTTTATTTACTCTAAATTATTTCTTTTTTCCGTAGCAATTGTTTGAGAGTTTATAAATTCTTCTATAATCCTAAACATTTGCATTGCAGTATAAGTTGAGGATCTTTGCTTTCCTGCATTCTTCTTTGTACAAGTTTTTACATATTTATATTATCATATCTTTTCTTGCATATATTTATCACGCTCTCCCACGTTTTGTTTCAGTAAAGTATTTTTTGAAACTTGGTTAAGAAGATGTTTCTTCGCATTTATCAATACGAAATTTGGCCTCAGTATAGCAAAATATTCGCGGTTTGGTACTTTTAGCAATGCATTTTTATGCAATTGCTTAATTCTTTTATAACTTGACAATAAAAATCAAAACAAAACAAAAAATTATAAAATTCACAACAAAAACTTTGTTTTGCAACAAACGAACATTAGCAGACATCACTAATGCCGGTTTGTGAAATGTGCGTGGAGTCACACAAAAACTAAATCCTTAAAGGAATATAGTTAATATACGAGCAAGATATAATTTATGAATATTCTGCATATTCACGGTGGTGCACCAGCATGACCGCAGCCACTTGGCTGAAACACATAAATAAATAAATAAATAAATAGGATTTATAAGCAAAATAAGTAAATGGACATCACCGCTCTTAAATATATATACAATAGACACAAAGTAGAAACACATAGAAGTATTTATTAATCCTATGATTTCAGTATTTTGGCTACTGCTGTTGCTCTTCACCAGATTTCAATTCATGTTAATATTTTTAACAGGTACACTTTGAAAACACGCGCGGGCGCGCACGCACGCGCCAAAAAACCACACGCACAGACGCAGAAATACATATGCAAAGATACGAAGACATACATGCACACACACACACACACACACACACACACACACACACACACACACACGAACGCACGCACAAAAAACAGAAACGCATAGATATACACACACACATACACACACACACAAACAAACATGTATGTATATCTATCTATCTATCTATCTATCTATCTATATATCTATCTATCTATATATCTATCTATACACATAAGCACAGACACACACATAAATATATATGAAAGACTTCTCTCGTTTTCCGTCTACCAAATGCACTTACAAGGCTTCAGACTATCTGACACTATAGTTGAAGATAGTCGTTCAAGGTGCCACGTAGTGGGGTTGAAACCGGTGTCATGTAGTTTGGGAAGCAAACGTCTTACGACACACCCATTTGTATATATATATATATATATATATATATATATATATATATATATATATATATATATATATATATATGTATGTGTGTGTGTGTGTGTGTGTGTGTGTATATATATATATTTGCACAATAGTATATTCATTTTCATCGGTTTAGAGAAATGGTCTCTTCTCTGCGTCTTCGCGTGCTCTTTAAAGGTCGTTGTTTCTGTTGCTCTCTGTTAATTCTCTTCATGGGCCAGAAATAAACTCTTCCTATAATGGGCAGGGAAAGAATTTCTGAAAGAAAAAATGTCATGAACTAGCAGAGCTAGGAGAACTGGTTAGCGAGTGGCCTAGCCAAGTAAGTGACCATAATATGGGGAACGATAGACGTAGGTAATTTGAGTCTGTAGTGACAGAGTAGAGGAGGGAAGAAACCAAGCTGCTCTTATTAACGATAGGTATGTCTAGAAGAGCTCTAAGAGCAGATATAAGAGACTAAATAAAGTCGCAGACATATAAAAAAAACATAGGAATTAAAAAATATTTATGCGAATAACATGCCTATAAACTCGGAATATATAGCATTTAATAGATGAAGCGCAATAAACAATGTATGTTACAAACCTAGATGTCTGTTCTGATCCCCACTGAAATATACTCGCCATACTCAACCCCAAAAGTTATGGAACAGATGCACTATGTTTATATATATCTAATGTATTAGCTGACACTTTTCGATTCAAGACCTGCATAAAGCAAAGATCCATCAGCGTACCTACACTGATCGTTCTTTTTTAAGAAGATGCTCATGTAACAACTTAATATTGCAATCATCCATCGAACAAGAAGAAAGCTTTCCAGTTGTATTAGTGCAGACGAAAAATTTGAAAATCTTATCAGTGCTTCTAGGCATTCAATAATCGGACGACAATAGCACCATCTCATACTCGGTCTTACGTCTAAAGCTCATACTTGATATTTTGCATCATGCATAATGTAAACATGACATAAACTTCAGCCTGAAGTATATCAAGAATTGATTCGGAACATTCAGTCTCCAAACATTGTGTTTCGATTTGTACAAAGACATTTTTTATAAATCTATTTCTCACATCTCTGTCTTCTAAATACAACCTTGATGAAAAGACACGAACAGTTTCATTGTGCCGGAACGGTTTTTCGCCGAAAAACCAACTCAAGTTTAAAAGAAGTTACTTATCAGAAACGATACAAACTGTTTGCTTACAAGGTTGAAGTTTTTCTAACACTCTTCTATGAATCTGAACTCGTTGGATCAATTCTTTTAGTTATGATTCCGAAGGATTCTTCGAATTAGTTGAGATTATCGGAAGGATATAATCATTCCTAGGAGAGCCAAACAAACACAATTGCCATCAAAGAACAACTCAGATCAGTAGTCACTTCGCCCGAATCACGGATAACTGGTTCCCATAACTAATCTTTTATTGTCGATTGAAAGAAAGAAAGACTTCGAGGATTAGCTAAAGCAAAACTTGAAGTCTCTCAACACTGCTGAGATAAAGTTAGGAAAACGTGCGACCGATTTGTTAGAATAGGTTCACTTCATGTGAGAACTTAACACTTTGTAAAAGTAAGGAGGGATAGCTTCGAAAAAAAACGAAGGCAAAGTGAATAATGTGTCGCTCATTCTGGTCGTCTAAAATTCACAATTTCAGCCACTTGGGTCTTGTGTGTAAAGGTCGGTGGATCAAAACTTAAGTTATTCAGCTGTCACCAAATTCCCATCACAGCGCATTTCAAAAGCGAGAGACAGCTTTGAAGAAACGTGTATGAATATGTGTTCTTTAAACTGTATTTACCACATCTGTGCGTTTAAAGCCGTGTTTCTTATAGTAATTTTTAACACGCTTATGTCATAACTTCATGTTTCAGTATTGAATTTTAGAAAAAAACCCAAAAAACAAAAAAATAACAAACAAACAGAAAAACTATTATCTTACTTTTACTTTTTACAAAACTAAACAGAAAATTTTATGTATTAAAGTATTAATAATTGAAATATTAAATATTTCTTATCAAAGAATGTAAAAAGAATATCATCAATAAAACTGGTAGTAAAATTAAATTAATGCAATTATCTCTAAATGGCATGTATTTATTTTCAATTTTAAATCTCTTCTTGTTCCATTAAGATAAATCGTTTGATGGGTATTTTTAAAAATTTATTTCTGCCGTATTATTTCTCGTTTATACTATTACATATCCAACCTGATACTACGTAACAATTTATTTCGTTTGGCATTAGATTCTCAATTAAACATTTTCAGTTCATATTCGCTTTACATACTTTTATCATTTCTTAATCAATGACAGGAAAAGAGATTAGCTGAACCACACTATTCTACTCTTGAAGTCTTTCAGGGGGAATCAATATTCTTAAAAGACTTACATCACGTTTACGTCTTGTGTATATATACAGCCGGTATATGAATGCATAATTACATGTTACCTTACTTTATATATAATTAAAAAGCATAATTTCTGACGAAATAACCTATATTCTTAATTAGCTACATTTTTTTTACTAGTTAAAATGTTTTATCGGGAGCCCTGTTCAATTCCGGGGCCCCTTAAGGTCCGTGTTGTTGAAAAATTACGGAACATAAGGGCCCCTGGGATTGTACAAGGCCTTTCAACAACGTATAGTGTAATATCCATTATTAGCATTTTACCAATCAACGTAATTAATTTCAGCTAGATCAGCATTTCAAATATTTCTTTAATTTAATCCTATTTTATTCTTTATACAGTTTTCTTATAATCTGACTTTAAAAAATCGAGGAGTTTAGTTGATCCTGTAAAAGTAATAAAAAGTTGTTTTAATTCCAGTGTGAACACTTCATACAACCACCATTATTATTGTAACTATCGCCTCCTCCTCCTCCTCCTCCTCCTCCTCCTCCTCCTCCTCCTCCTCCTCCTCCTCCTCCTCCTCCTCCTCCACATCATCATCATCATCATCATCACCACCACCACCACCACCACCACCACCACCACCACCACCACCACCACCATCATCATCATCATCATCATCATCATCATCATCATCATCACCATCACCCATTTGTTTGATCTCATGATCACTTGTCATAGCTTATTTCAATTAAAGATATTACAAGGTTTGCTTTCAAAATAGCCAAGCAAACAGGTTACGAGAATGGCATCCTTAATTTAGATGAATACGATTAAAGCAAAATTTCATACATCATTCAAAGAACAACAGCACATGCGCGCACGAAACAGATTAAGGTTGTCTCTTTATTGCAAAGAAATTATTTCTTCATGAAGTTTTAAGCGATGCTCTCTCTCTCTCTCTCTCTCTCTCTCTCTCTATATATATATATATATATATATATATATATATATATTTAAATAATAAGGGTGAAAAATTGAATATTAAATTTGATTAATATCAATTTAAACCAGTGGCCTAGCATATTGAAAATATCTGAAGATTCAGAAAAAATATTTTACATACATCCCTCTTATATGTATGTATGTGTATATGTATATATTGGAACTTACCATAAATAAAGCGGTTTTTTTCATACATTTTTTTCGAAATTAAGATAAACAAGCATAAATACAGATTTATCCACCACCTCTTTTGGATGATCATAACTTTCAGAAAAATGGAAATTTTTTAATGAAATTTTCTACGAATATGTGAGATTTCCCCTGTTCGGTTCGTCTTTAGTTTTGTAACTGCCAAACCTACTTATGCTAGAGCAATATATATTAAATGTCTATTAATTGAATGTGTTCCACTTTCTTGGCTTCTAAACATTACTGGCGATAATAAATTATTCTGCAATAAAGACATCTCTTTATTTTTCGATATATCGTGACTTAAATTTGTTACCGACCTAGGAAACTTTGTGAATACATTTTCAACACTTAATTAAATATTTCGATGTGGTTTACAAAGTCTAGTATTTAACTACATTTGACGCTAGAGGTTTGAATACAAAATGTTTCAGTACCGCAATTTATTAAAGTAATTTATTTGATCTATCGATATCTTGTTTTAGTTTCGTTCACAGACACCAATCTATTCCTATTTTAAAATAAAACCCTTATTTAGAATGCATAGATTAGCTATTCCATTTAAAAAATGATAAAGAAACATTATTTATAAATATGAGAATGATAAAGAAAGCATTGAGGATTATGAAGAAGGAGTAAAACGAAAACGATGAAGAAAGAAAAAAAGATAAGGAAAAGATAAAAAAAAATGAGGCGAGAAAAGATAATTTATTTTTTCATTATCGATTTTATTTAAGTCGGAAACTATTATCTAAGAATGGCAGCATCCAACAGAGTTTTCCTAATTCACTCCTTAACATATTCTCCCCACTGCTCAAACCTGATTTCATGGATGAGTGTATACAGTAAATAGGTTACTGGCTTAGTTAGAAGGAATATATAGTCAACGAGAGCTTTTTAAAATTCTTCGACATGAAGGAGCTATGGCTAAAAGTCTGAGTGTATATTTATAAATCAGATTTTATATGAACACTTAGGAAAATTTTTGTTACAAGGAACAGCGTTCTGTCTTCAGTAGTGTGATGATGTTCTTGCAATATTCAATGGTATTGAAGAATAAATATGAAATGGAAGCAATGTAGAAATAGAATACAATGTGGTTACTAGAATCTGAATAACAGCGCAACAACAGACTCTACAAGGCATACATATATTTATAAGTGCCAACACGCGTATGCAGGTATATGTGTCTGTCTGTCTGTCTGTCTGTCTGTCTGTCTGTCTGTCTGTCTGTCTGTCTATCTATCTATCTATCTATCTATCTATCTATCTATCTATCTACCTCTTTCTCTCTTTGAGAGGATGTGCGCTGAACTCAGCATTGATAGATAAAGATTGCATCGACCCTAGTGCTAAACTGGTTCTTGTTTTCAGAGAATGAAAGGCAAAGTAGGCCTCGGGGGAATTTGAAATCAGTACGTAAAGACGGACGAAGTGCTGCTAAACATTTTGCCGGCGTGCTAACGATTCTGCCAGCTTGATGCACTACTACTACTACTACTACTACTACTGATGATGATGATGATGATGATGATGATAATAATAATAATAATGATAATAATAACATCATTTATTTATCAATTTCATGCTTCATTCATGTATACGTACATAATAACATGAAAGGTTTAAGTGTGCTTACAAAATCTGTGGGATGGGACAATCTTTCGCACAAAGGAGTGGGAGTGGAAGAAGTTATGTAATATATAGGAAGGCATAAAATATTTTCTTTGAAAATATCGAAATAATTACACAAGTTATGCAAAAATATGCATGTATATCTGTCTGTACGACGGTTGTCACTCTGGTAGATATTGTTATAAATAAGAAGTCGTCGATAGGATGTTTCTATCTGGCACTGTACGACTGGGGTTCGTACGGTGTTATTATACTCAAAAGGTTGGATCGTTATAACGTCCACACAGTATCACAGTATAATTACTATATCAGCACAGACACAACTCTCAACACAGTATAACACGTACTCTCTGGATTCTCGTCGACGTCTCCTTACTTTTAGTGACTGTTTCATTCCACTCGTCATTCGAGAGGGGTGTACCATTATTACTAATTCCTTACATCTCCCCTTTTAAGGATTTTTTGGAAGGGTCATCTTATTTAGCAATAACATTTTTATTCACCCAACCTCCCTTTCGCGCATTTTTCTCGTATAGTTTAGTGCTTGTACTCAGCATGGTATTTCTTTCGGAAAGTGGCAGTCTTTGCTGGGGGCTTCCTCATTATAATTTTGGAAACTCTTTCTGGTGTTGCACATCTCATCACCCTCTACAATCGTTTGAAAGTCTTTTTCGGTTGGTATCATCTCCTCTTACTCAGTAGTCGATGGGCTAGTGGTACAGATTAAGGTATGAAACGAAGTGTCTTATTGTTGGTTTGTAGGGAAGAGTAACTGTGATTCGTAGTGTCCCACAGACAAATATCTGTTGTGCTTGTTACCGCCGTTTTTTTCTACGCTGGGCAAATCTACAATTCCAGTACCTTCATTTGTTCCCGATGGTCATGGGCTGATATCCGTATACAACCATCTGCTACCGCTATCACCAAAACTATTTGGATGGGATAAGCCGGCTTGGATGTCCTTGGCGACACGGTGATAGTTACTTTTTTTCTTGTCATGTACATCTGTAACCGACTGTGGAAATGTGGTCACACTTCAATGTACACAATATTACCAAACTTTCGATATACAAAATCTTTCAAAGCAAAAGGTTTTCTGTTCGAATTTTGCTGCCCGTGTTTACGCCCAAAACGATACGTGTCTGCATCTTGCTGTTGGCAAGATTTTTACACGACTGTGTTTTGTTTTAATCAATGTTTTGTATTGCAGTTCTGCTTTTGTTTGTTTTCTCTGCATGAAATCTTTTTATATGGTGGATTGTCAGTTCCCTTATTGTGTGAGTGCTGTGAAATATTCATGGCCACTTCTCCCATTTTCTTTTGCTAAATCGTATAAATGGAGACACCAAAATATTGGAAGTTATCGTTATGCGACTATTTTTGGTTTAAAGTATTATTTCAAACTAGTAAAATGTTTTCATATGTCCGCCATTAAAAGGAATAATACGAAACAAAGATAAATCTATCTCTTGTTAGGTACGTTTTCATAAGCTCAGGTGAATAGTAAATAAATCTGGATTTCAATTCTCTTTATATATTATATCAAATGATATAGTCGTGCCAGTTGCAAATTTGGGTGGGGGGCAATCAAAGGAGTGTTGATAACAATCTTTCTCACTGAATGATTGATAGTAATTGTAACCTGGACTGATTGTGATAGAATTCGTTGAAAGAAACTTTTTTGTAACTACCTCTCTTATGGTCAACAACCGTAGAGAGATTTGAAATTAACTTAGCTCTACAATAAAAGGAAATACTTATTAATTTTAATGCGATTTCGTTGATTCTGAATACTACATATTTAGAAGTAGAGAATTCGGCCCAACGAAATTTAATGGATCTGTTCGTATAACCATTTAAGTCGGTAATGTATATGGATCTTCGATACTTAAAATATTAGAAAGCTTGGCTCTCTAAAGATTCAAACAAACACTGATTGTCCTACTGCTATTTATATAGCCGAAAATAAAGAATGTAATACCCAAGGCTAATACAACAGTTTTTCTAAGTTTACACAGAACTCATTTAGCACGGTTTCACTTAAGCAGTCGTGGTCAGGGTTGTTTTAAAATTGATTTGCCTATATTTTTACGAGTACTTCTTTCTTCGTTCGTTTTTCGTTTTTTTCTTTCCGTGATTTTTATTTCATTTAACTTCTGTCATAGTAAATTAGACAGTACTTAAGTTATATTTGATATATTTATGACTGATTTTTGGTTAAATATCTTTTTAGATCAATAATAGTGTTTCTATATCAAAGCTAAAAGAACAAACCAAAAAAGACATTTCATTTCACTAGATATGAAAATTAACTCAATAAATCGCCTTGAAAATGAAAAGTGCTCAACAAGGTGCCATATAGACAAATGTAATAGGATATAATCAAAACAGTTCTTTGAAGAATTAAAAGACTCAAAGAAATAATCAAATAATCGTTTAAAACCCGCACTCTATACATGTAGTAATATTATCGAGACATTGTGAAAAATCCCTATTAATTTGGGTAGAAGATAAACTCCACTAAAAAGATTGTTTATGGGTAGTTTGATAAAATCATAACATCTGAATAATATTACAATGGCTGTGTTTTGCTTTTAGTTTAGAGTATCAATGTTTCACAACTTGGAGTTAGAAGCATATTTCAAATATATGGTTACAAAATGTAACTAGGGTAAAAAAAAACAAAAAAACACGTGTACCACCGCATAGTATTTTTGCATTCTGTTTTGAAAAATCAACATCGTCCAAAACTAAAATATGATATACTGGTTTGAATTGATGATAAATAATGGAGATAACGACGCTATGACACAAATTCTCTAGATTATATTTTATTACGTCAAGAGAAATAAGAGAACAACCAGCATTAATGGGAATTGAACAGCTACAACGACTAAATTAATTATTGTTTTAGGTCAGCTCTATATTGTGTTTGACTACAGATTTAGCATGTATGTGTTTTGAAAATATATTTGACCTTAAGATATTTGGTTGGATCCTTATTTTGAAAAATTTCTCCTGGTGTTCAAATTTAAATATATTAAAGTTAGTATATTCCTACACCACAGAGAAGTATATAGAAATATTTTAATAACGCTAATTAATGCAAAGAATTTCTTTCAAAATCATATTTTATGTGTGATGACAAAATACGACTATAAGAATGAAGACTGAGGCACGAATTGATGCAAATCTCCTGAAGATTTGTGGAACATTGCATTATTTATAATTTGCTTCTATCTGTGGCAATAGAAAGCACTCATTAAAATTAATGAACACTCAGATACTTTTAATTCATAATTTCAATTAACGAAAGGAAGATGTTAGCTCTCTAATTGCTCTCGAACTATTTTCTTAAGCACACACGCACGCACACACACACACAGGCACAGATGCACGCGCGCACGCGCACAAACACACTCACATGTGTCTTTGGGGCAATTTTATTCAAGCACAATGGATAACGTAGTTATTCAGCTACACGTACAAAAAGATACTCACTCAAGCTTGAAACAAAAATAGTGAATCTAAAATATGGCATGCAAAGATACATTGATCCTCACACACAGACTCAACCAATTAAAACGTAAAAGAAGTATAATCAAAATGCAGCATAATGCTGTTCTTTGTGGCCTTCAGCTTGTCTGCTGGTCTCTGAAACCTTTCTTAATCAGTTCTAACTTAGTCTCTAATTCGGAAACGGTAACGAGGATTTTAGAGGTCCGCAAAAGTAAAATGACTCACTATCTGTATGGATGATCTTAAACTATATGCAAGAATGACCAGGAGTTACAAGGATTTCTAACAACGTTAAAGGAGTTTAGCAATGGTATAGGAATGGAATTTGAACTTTCAAGTCGGAAAAGCTCATTACAACGTCATTCATTAAACTTGATTTAGACCGCTATACAAGAAATGGAACTTGAGAGCACTTATAAAGGTTTAAGTAGAAACGGGGATGACAGACTCTAATATACTCAAATGAAGGAAAAGATCCGAGAAAAACTATTACAGAAGAATAATAAACAGTCCTGTAAACTGAGATCAATTCTAAAAGTTGTACCGTGCTGCAGTATGGTTTCAATATCATCAACTGGAACCTAAATGACATTCAGAGAATGGATGAAATAATATGAAACTTTTTACCACCAACAAAATACACTACCTTAACGCAGACATTGACTGTCTTTAGTAGAGGAGAAAAGAAAATGTAAGGGGATTAATCCTGTTTGAATTATCCAATAAAACAGCATCGATTACCCAGCAAACATTTTTAAAAAATCATAGAGTGGATGATAGTATCAATAAAACACACAAAAAAACAAGAAGAAACTTTATAAAAGAAGCAAAGAAATACAGAATAGGATTAAGATGCAATAGCATAGAAACTTCCAGTGAGGCTAACTACAGAGTTAAACACAGGAAGCCTTAGAACACTGATTCCAGTGATGATCGGATCACGGGGATGCATATCGGACACTTTCAGAGACTGCGTAAGTAAAATCGGAATTGATGCGTAGTGACAAGTCTTGCTGAAGACAAAGCTTTTTGGTACAGAAGATATTTTAAGGAAAGTCTTGTCTGGAGCCTTGCTAACTTGTTCACTGCTCCCTTATGGAACTGTTCGGACCGCTCAAAATCTTAGAGTCCGTTACTCTGTTATTCACAAAAATTAAACATACCAGTCTGTGAGGATTTTCTTCAATGGTATTAAGATGGAGTTTGGGCTCTCAAAATGTGCTACGATGGTGATGAGACGAGGAAACCTTGTCAGAACAGAAAGTATAGGTTTGACAAGTGGTGAAATGATGAAGGCAATTCAACCTCAATCTAGCTATAAATACCTGGGAATACTTGAGGCAGATGTAATTCAATATAACGACATGGAGGAAAAGACAGAAAGAAAATACTTGCGTCGAGTGAGAAAAATACTGGCTTCAAAGCTGAATACCAGAAACATAATTCCGGCAATCAACTTGCGCGCAGTCACAGTAGTTCGGTATGGAACTGGAATCCTGAAGTGGACAGAGGAGGAGCTATAGGAGATGGGCAGGAAGACAAGAAAGCTGCTAGCGATGCATGGAGCCCATACATGAAGAGAGCAACCGGAGGAAGAGAACTGATAAGTGTGAAAGGCTGTGTACGTATCGATCTCGATAGCTTCATGAAAAACCTAGCCCAAAGTAAAGAAACCTTGCTAGTGTCAGTTAGGAATGAGGGAATATTGAAAGCAGAGCAAAAAGGAACAACCAATGAATAAGTGAAAAAGGGACAAGAAGAAGAATTACGCAACAAGGACTACACAATCAATTCCATGTAGCCACAACAGAAGTTGCTGGAAAAATAGGTGGGATTGGCTCAAGAAAGGAACAAAAACAAAAGAGACCGAGAGCAGGATACTGGCAGCGTAAGACCAAGTTTTGGTCACGAATTGGAGGGTCAACCGCTGTGCCGCATAATAGAGTTAGTGAAACCATTACCCATATCACAAACGAATGCCCTAAATTTGCCCAAAACCACTACAAGTTGTGGCACTACAAGTTGATCATGTAGTGAAAGTGCTACATTGGAAACAGTGCGACTGTGGGGATTAGAGAGAGGCAAGATATGGTATGAGTACAAACCGCAGAGAGTGGCGGAGTCGCAAACAAGCAAAATCCTCTGGGATTTCCTAATCCAAACAGATCACGTGCTAGAGTATAAAAGATCAGACTTTTAGTTGTGGTCGATAAGATGCACCACATGTGCTATATAGTTGATGTTGCATACGCCTTTGACTCACGAATAGTCAAAAAGGAAGGCGAAAAATAGATAAATATAAGATAGTGCCAATTATTGTTCATTTTTTGGGGGACAGTATCAGAATGCATCAAGAGAAATATCAAGGAAACTGGAATAGAGTGCCCAGTAGAACTGTTACAAAAGGTTTGCCTCCTTGGCACGGCCAGAATAATCAGGAAAGTATTAGGTAGTTGAAAAGAACGGATAGCATGGTACCGTAGGCTGCATGTAGTAAGCAAGCTACGCATGCAAGACCCCAGGAGTTCCAACAAAACTTGTGATTTAAAAAAATAACAACGGTCGATAATATAGGCAAAAAAAGACAAGTTTGAGGGTTTGTTTTGAGACGATATCATCGACTAAATACTGGTGTTTAATTTTTACAGACTTTGACAGGATCGAAGGCAAAAATGACCTCAATTACATTTGAAGTTATGGTAAAAAGAACCGCAAGGAATACCACTAGGCCTTTTTTAAATTCAGCATTGTATCAACACTGCCAATCCACAGTGCGTAATTGATGAGCTAGTTACAACTGCAACTGTTGCTGCAGCTACTTATGGTACAATAACAACTACTACTAATGCTACTAGAAGAAGAAGAAGAAGAAGAAGAAGAAGAAGAAGAAGAAGAAGAAGAAGAAGAAGAAGAAGAAGAAGTAGTAGTAGTAGTAGTAGTAGTAGTAGTAGTAGTAGCAGAAGAAGAAGAAGAAGAAGAAGAAGAAGAAGAAGAAGAATTGTTTCCTAACATAGGCAATATGCATAAAAGGGGTGATGGTTATAGTTAATTACATATACTTCATTACGTATACAGCACATGTATACAACCACTAATCAAAAACATTATACACCAAATTACATAATCCATAACTATGTTAATGAAGCACATTGATATAAAGCGAACTAAAAAAAAATTCTACACATATACATAGTAAATCCTATCTCTCAGATCAAAATCAAAAAGATATATGTGGCTTGAATTCTATCTATTAAACGTAGGAACACTGGAATATGTTGAACAATGAACCAGCTGGTGCAGAAAAAAAAAATACTGGCATTCGAGAAAACTGGAAAATTGCAATAAGCGACGGGACGTAACTTCTCATGTTCTGCAATTAAAAAGCAACGACACAAGTACTCTTCTGTTCTACATGTATATACTACAGTTAAAATTCACGTTTTAAAGTACAATAATATTTTTTGTATTCAAACTTGAGTGATACTAACCTTGTATAAACTTCATGTTTGATAAAAAGAATTGTGAATTCAAGACGATGTATTCTTAAACAAGAGAAAATATACCTGAACATCAATATCTCGAAGAGACACGATATAATATACAGTGAATATTGTAGATGTATTAGTTAGAACGTAGACTACTCACACAGATCTTCTCATAGAACAACATAAAAACTCAAGTGCAGTTAAAGTAAGAGCAAAACGTTGTAAAACCAAATACAACCCGTTGAACAACAAGTTCTATAAATTATATACCTGTAACTAACATCCCTACAGCTTACACTGTCTTAACTCAAATAATATTGCAAAAGTATATCAGTATATGAAAAATAACCAATTTACAGAAGGAGAGTGGGGCTGCTTCAAAGATTAATATTGTTGCAAATTTCAATTAATGATCAACAAAGCCTAACCGAAGCATGTAAAATGAGAAAGGTGTATATGAGAATGGCATGAATTAAATACTAGCAGACCTCTGATATCATTCCCTATTTGTCCATCATATATATATTGGTCAAGTGTACAGTAATAAAAATGACATACAATGTTAAACATATTATCAGTGAATAGAAAACAATTCTCGAGATGCAGACAAAAGGGGGAATAACAATAAAAAATTCCATTGTGTATTCGAAGATGATTATCCTAAGAGAAGCTACTCTTCTTTTTCTTCTGGCTGTAGTACGTTTAAGCAGCACGTTAAATAAAAATATTATGGGAAGACTACAATCGTATGTATATTTACGACTAAGTTGTACGTTGCCGTTAATAAACAACAAAAACACTGTTAAAAATTTACTCCGAGAAGTGATATGAAATTCGAAATAGGAAAATGCGCAAAGGCAAACTTGGGGGAGAGATGAGTGAATTAGACTAAGAAATACTTAGAAATCCATGACAAGACAAACTAAAATGTTTGAGGATGAAAGAAATTTTGGGTACGCAATATTTAGACATATTTGATTAAATAAAAAAAAATGGGGGAATAGGTATTAATACTCTAGCTGGCATGTAACACACACACACACACACACACACACACACACACACACACACACACACACACACACACACACACACACACACATACACACACACACACACACATAATAATAATGATACTTTTAAAAAATGGTTAAATAAAGAATTAAAATTAGCATACACCACCAAATATTCTGTATTTATCAAGACTACAGATTGGCACAGAATTCACCTTTGGTTGAACAAACCATGCTTTTGTGATCTGTATGGTTAACCCTCACGGGAAATATAAACTGGGACCACGAAACTGTTATTTACAATGCAAAAACTTAGGCTGATCGGATTACCGAGCTACTCAGAAGGAATTAACGAGGTGTAGTTACTAATATATGGTAGTGCTCTTGTAAATGAAATTTTGATGAGCGTTCATGCGTGAGGAAGTTGCAGTAGAAAACATTGAGCAATATGGCAAGTTAATACCAAATTCAGAAGACTCTTAAAAATGACATCTCAGCCAAAATGGTAGCTGTGCAATTGCATATCACAATTTCTTTGCAGTTAAATAGAAAGGTGGTGCTTCTCTATCGCAGGGGCTTAAGCACTAAAACCGTTCAATGGGCCCATATTATCTGTTTACAGTCTACGAAGGATGTGTGATAAATAATCCCAAGAATATGAGAGTCACTCTTCAGCATATATTTTTTGTGAAGTGTCACAGAGTGATGTCGAACTAGGGTTCATAGCTCGACAGTTTGCGCCAAAACTTTGTGGAAGAGGTTTAATGGCGCTGTATGTCCGACTGGACGATAAGTGTGTAGTTTGTCTTGGACGGTTTTTCCTTATAAACTTTATTGGTGCATGTTAGATATCTTCACACTTCACTTGACGTAGGCATCTCGGAACTAGTAACAGTCTAGGAGAATTCTGATTTGAGAATGGGTAGTATTGATGCTGCTGAGTATAATAAGAATTGCGAAGATATTTACGGACAAGTTCAAACCTAAAATTCGATTAAACATACATTAAAGATTTAGACCAAGGAGCTCGCAAAGGCATCATGGCTTATCACTTATATCATCGTTAAGACCGTACACCCCACTTAATAATCATGCCTAAAGCTAGCTATCACCGGCAATCTATATAGCGTACTTGTATAATAAAGCTATGTTTGCTTCCAAATTTTGTTTGCGTAGAGCAGTAATGAATTTGGAACAAAATAAATATATAATGCGGTCAAACATCTGCAGCAGGAAAATGCGCTGCGTTTGTACGGTTTGAAGGGTTATATTGTGCAATAATAGCTGTTCACTGTAGCAGTAAATAACTAGGTTATGGAACTGTGTAGTATCATGTATTGGGTTAGTCAAGACATTCCGTGTCATCGCCTCTTGATATAGTCCCAGATGCTGCTGGAGTCGTTTTCTTTCATTCATTTGTCAATATGACACGAATGGAAGCTTTTGATGTTTTTGTTTTTCCCGAGGACATTAAATTTGTATGCTTTACTTGTTAGATGTTTACAGGCTAGAATTATAACTAAGTAACGCTAACCACATTGCAGCTATACGTCATTCGCAAAACAACATATTGAATTTGTTCTTAATTATTATTTCTTTATATTTTATGAAGCGATGTTTTAGTTTTTAAATTCTCATCGTCAAGAACGTGAATTTGAAATAATACACCACAATATTCAAGTTTCACTAATGATTAATTTTACGAAGTTAATTTTATCTGCTCACCTTGCTGGCAAGTATCGTGTTACATAGAGATACAGACAGAAAGGATGGTGATTACACATGCAGACAGAGACACTCAAACGCAAACACACATTGAAGAAACAAGCGAGATTACACATAGGCGAAAAATATTTTTTAAATGTGGAAAATTAGTGTTTGAACTACCAATAAAAGTAATCATGATGTTTGTTGACAAAATGGAAGCTCATTTTCTGTATAATTAAGTCTAAATCAAAAAGCCTGAATTGAAAGGATCGCATTCTTACTAAATATAGAACATCATTAATGATATTTGCACATGCATTGACTCACACACACACACACACAAACACACACACGCATGCATTTATATATATCTATATATATATGTGTATGTATGTATGTATGTATGTATGTATCTGCATATGCATACATCTATTGGAGAAAGAAGCACATAGAATCTCAACTTCACTGTTTCACAACTTACGCTATAGCAACTCTGAAGGCGCAGTTAAAACTGACGGTATATGTGAATACTGGAGATGTGTGTTTGCAGGAACCATTATTTGGGTGCTGCATTCTACTGGAAAAGTGGGTTAATATATTTACAAGCCTGATTTATATATAACATGTATGATCTTTATTAACAGCCTGCCACTTTTAATTTCTCTATGTGTAGATGATATTTTGTTTGGTGGCCGCAGACATTTTCATTTTATTCTTAGTTTTGTGCAGCTTATTTGTTATTTCGGAATATATTTTGGAGCAAATACAAATTTGAGTAAAACGACTAAGTGTTGTTCCTTATTTGTTGATTCGAAGTTTGCTGTTTTTGTTTTTAAATTAAATAGAAACAGTATAAACAATCTGATATAATTACTCTCATACCTTAAACGGCAGCAGCAACAGCAATGCCAGCAAAAGCATTAGCACAATAATCCGCAGCAGCACAAAATAATTGATAGTTATACAATTCCTATGACAAACAAGTTGGCCATATTACAGCGGAAATTTCTTTTCCGTGCCTAACAACCAGAGTAATATTTGATATCGTTTGACAAAATCAATGTCACACGCTATTAAAGATGATGGTCATCATGAGATTTCTTATTTATCAGAGAGAGGACCAATTTAAACCGATGAAAACCGATTAAATATTATCAATGGCTAATATTTTAATGGTCTACGTTTTCATTTCATAGCAGTTGTAGTCTACCTTAAAAATTAATACTATTATAAATTAAATTCCTAGGAAATGAATTATTTAAATCTGTAACCAAGAAGATTAAATGATAGACTAGGAATGTGTTATTATATAATAATGTCTAGAAACATCACTATGAAATCAGAACCATAACTAGCGAATATGAAGGATCTACACATATTACGTTAAATATATCCGTTAGGGTATTTCCGTTCATTAATGATTATTGTCTTTATTGAATACTTCCGTTCTCCATTACATTCCTTAAAGCGCAAAATGTTTTTCAACGCACCTTTGAATTTCGTGTTAATAATAATAATGAATAATATTCCTCATAATGTCATTGCATTCTCTTAAAGAATGCAGTGAAATCTTCCTAGTTAAATCAATGACTGTAAAGGGATTGATTTAATTTTTCATCAATAACATCTTTACAAACACCAAATGTTTTTCTATATCGTGTAATTGAGAGATATTAAGTATAGTGAAATTCCAGTAAACATTATAGAGTAAAGTTAATAAGAATCATTTTGTCCTTTTGTTCATTTCCAAATAATCTCGACGTATGTATTTTTACCAGCCATCCCATAATTAATCTAAACATACAATGTAATAATTTATTCATGTGTACATAATTAAACAGGAAACATACTTTAGTTTAATTGACTAAGCTTTTAACATTGCTCTCAAATTTTGGCATAAGGCCTGCATGTGTGGGGGAGGGTTAACATCAACCTAAGCAGTAAACTGGTACTAAATTTATCGATTCCAAAAGGATGAAAGGCAAATCAGCCTCGGTGGAATTTGAACTTAGGACTTAAAGGTGGACGAAAGGCCGCTAAGCATTTTGTTTGGCGTGGTAACGGTTCTGCCACTTCGCCGTCTTACTAGTCTTTTAACATAACTTTTCTTTTGTTATTAAATAATATTTTTTTTTATTCTATGACAATATCGAGATTGTAGTTAACCCAAAAAAGTGAAAAAGAAAAAATGCTTATGTAAATAGTTATTTGGGGTTTGGAATTGTTACAACTATTAATGGTGGACTGTTATCATGTATTCATAGTAAGAAAAACTTAAAAGATGGAACGAATCCTACAAGGACGATTAACTACTTAATAACAATGTATACGGAAAATGTAAAAATGGACGTAAGCTGCTTCCAAGATTCAAAAAATTAATTTACAAACAAAATCTCAATTGATGAGTTTACAGTAAAACAAGTAATCAACCATACAAAAGAATTTTACAAGATCTCAAAATCTGGCCACAAAATTCCAAAATCTGTCTGCAAACGTAGGAATCTTACTGTTGTGAAAACATGTTTTAACGTACAAATATCAAGTTAGATATACTATGATAGGCTCTCGTGAAATTTATATAATGTGTCTAAGTCCAAACTTTGACTATATCGAGAATTTTCTGATTAGATGCAATATTTTCAAAGTTTGGGAATATTGGGGCTAAAACCTTTTTTCTGCTGGTACTTGATAACATCACGATGCCAAATTTTGTTCCATTTCAACATGCTGCATATATACGGAAAAGATTTTGTACAAAACAAAATAGCTCAGTAAATCTTACGACTGCCGACAGGTCAGAGACAGCCTTATTGGGCACAGCTCATATCTTACTCGGATCATTTTCGATTCAAAGTGCAATTAGCTGAATGGATGTGTCATTGATGCATGTTTCGTAAGTGTGGAACTTGCTTTTCCTTTTATATGAATTTCAAGAGGCAAAACGCATTGCAATGCCACGTGTTAGGTATATCTCTAAAGCGTAACAATGTTCATAACGTTCACGAATAGAAACCGTAGCAGAACACAAAGTAAATTATTATAATCTTAACCTAAATACACACATTCAAGACACACATATATACAAATATATATGTATATATATATATATATATATATATATATATATATATATATATATATATATATATATATATATATATATATATATATATATATATATATATATATATATATATATATATATATATATATATATATATATGCATGTATATATACGTAAGTCTGGATGCTTGTGTGTGTGTGTATTTGCTTGTATGCACATATGCATAGTATTAGACAGAGAGAAAGAGCGCAATGACTGAGGAAGAGAGCGAAGGAAACTCAACGCATACTATAATAAGAAACGTGCAACGATAGTCGTAGTCGCATATGACAGATAAACTGCAATGGTTTCTCCAGTTAGACATGAATCCTAATACATGTAGATGTGATAACGAAAGGCATTTCGATTTCATAACTTTTCCAAATACTTGGTAGCATATATGAATGGAAACATATTTAACAGGGTAGAGATATTTGCGACTTTCTAAATCACATTCTGCAAAGATAATTTTTAATACTAAATAAATTAAGAAATAAAACAGAATCGTAAAAGATGTTAGAAAACATTTTAGATAATTTCCCGTGTTGTTTACTTGTGTAAAAGAGAATCAGTGTTATAGTATTATAAGGTCATAGTTGACAAAATTCATAGCAAATGTGTTGCCTAATTATATATCACCGTTGGCACTTAAATTAAGATTACTGCCGAATCTTACTGTGTCACACCATAACATAACATAACATACCATACAGACATACATACATATATATTACATCATCACCTGACCGGCCAGACTATCAGATGCTGTTACACCTCACAGCTCACGTTGCATTTTGCATCGTTTTAGCCTTCAGATGACGTCACACCGTCGGCTAGGCGACCAGGACAACATTCACCCTTGATAGAAAGGAGGACTGGAACAACTTGAAATGAAATGTTTTGCTGAAGATATCATCACACCGCTTGGTTTGGGAATGGAACCCATAATCTAGTAACCACGAGTGCAACAGCCTAACCATAAAGTCATGCGCCGTCACACACACATGTATATATATATATATATATATATATATATATATATATATATATATATATATATATATAATATATATATGCATATATATATATATATATATAAAATCTGTATGTATATATATATATATATATATATATATATATATATATATATATATATATGTGTGTGTGTGTGTGTGTGTGTGTGTGTATGTGTGGAGGTCTACATCAAGCACCTGGAAGAGATAGTACTGCCCTGGGTCAAGAGGGTGGCTGCTGGAAGACCCTATGTCTGGCAACATGACTCTGTACCATGCCACACAATCAGGAGAACCCAGTCATGGCTGTCAGATAATTTCTGCGACCACATCACACTTAACATCTGATCGCCTAGCTCCCCATGCTGCAACCACATTGATTATTATGTGTGGGGCGCAGGCGAGCGAGAGGCCAATAAAGTTCCTTGTAACACCAAAGCTGAACAGAAGGTAAGGATTATGACAACATTCACCAGCTTAAACAAGCAGATCGTCCAGGAGAGTTGTAGGAGATTCCGAAGTTGTCTGGAGGCCGTAGTTGAAGTTGACGCCAACGACAATTTTATTGAATAAATTTATTCTTTGGTATTTCAAGCTACTGTTACGTAATTTCGGTTAATATAACTGTTAAAATGTGATGTCAGTATTATTTTAATTTTTCTGTGATTTAGATGCCAATATATTCACTGCACCCTGTATATATATATATATATATATATATATATATATATATATATATATATATATATATATATATATATATATATATATATATATATATATATATGTATATATGTATATATATAGGAGAGTATTGTAGTTCGTTTGAAGCATTGTGTATTGTCTGTAAAGAATAAAAAGTTTAGAATGGTACAACAATACACTATAAAACAAAAAAATGGACTATATATCTGTTGTAATTTAGTTATCTATAGTCCGATGATATTTCGGAATTACAATTCCTTCTTCAGATCTTCTTAGATGGAATCTCTGCTATAAACTTATAACAGAGACTCTATCTAAGAAGATCTGAAGAAGGAATTGTAATTCCGAAATATCACCGCACTATAGATAACCAAATTACAACAGGTATATAGTCCATTTTTTTATTTTATAGTGCATTGTTGTACCATTCTAAACTTTTTATTATATATATATATATATATATATATATATATATATATATATATATATATATATATACGTATGTGTGTTTATGTGTGTGTGTGCGTGTGAGTGTGGCTACTCTAACATTTATGTTTCTATAACTGGCCTCGTAGCCAGTAAGATGTTATAAATGCATTCCTGTCATCACACCTATTTTAATTACAATGAGGGGAAACAAATCTTCCTGATACACCATGGATAAAAATTGACATCAAATTCCCTGTAAATACTTGAAAGCGTAGCCAAAACAATTTAAGCCGTTATTAGTCGTATCTTCTTAATCTGCTGATGATGTATAGAAACAAAACGTGTCACAGATTATCGTAATTCAGTTTGCTTTTTATGTATATATATATATATATATATATATATATATATATATATATATATATCAAATATCATTTAATGTTAATTCTAGGAAGGATTAAACACTAACATTATTAATTAAACTACAACAAAGAAACCACATTTACTCTATGTACAAAAAACAATATCGTAAATAAATAATTCTATAAGTGAACCTATAACTAACTCCTAAATTATCTAAATAACAACATAGCCCTTGAAATCCATACAGATAATATTCCCATCAGTCGTCCATAGTTATTAATATAAAAGTGAAAGCTTTCATATTCTATTCTTTCCAAAACTATACAAGCTCGATTGAATTTAACTAACTTAACTAATAATATAACTAATTCTAAGTGAATTACATAACCCAAAAGTCAATAATTAAAACACTCCATACGTATTAAATATTTGCGATCCTTCCATGCTTTGATTTTCAATTTATACCAATAATTTAATAGATAATACTAAAATATCCATATTAAATCAGAAACAAATAAAAGAATGCTTATAATTAACAATTATTATTAAAAAAACCTTGCTACGATTAAAGCTAAATATGCAACTCTTTAAAAGATAATATAAAATATGAAGTATTACCACTTATATGTTACCAGGACATACGTGGTTCAAGTAAACTATTTTTTCAAAAGACTAACTATTTGGTGGTGTGGTGCGTAATCCACTTTCTTAAATGTCTTTAAGTATTTTGGTGACGTAGTACGCAATGAGTGACTTGTAAACAGTTCAGATATGGACAACCTACAATCCAAATCATTAGACGTTTACAAATATTTACGAAGTTGAAGGCTAGATTAATATCTAGCCTTCATATTTAATATCTATTTAATATCTTCATTTTTAATATCTAGCCACCATATTGAATTAAAATTTCCTGTCTCCCACCTAAACAGCGATTAAACGTTTCAACTAATTTACCATATCTATACCATTGCTTTACTAAATATCTTAACAGTTTATTTCTTCTTTTCAAAAATTTATTAGCATTATTAATAATAGTACTATATCTGACAATTTGCCCTGCAAAAACACCATAACCAATAAAAGAAGGAATTCTACTACTGAACCATGGCATTGGAGCTACTTGGAAACCAAAATCGTCTGTTTTAGTATAAATGTCAGTACATATCACATTACTATCTTTAATCACTAAATTCACGTCTAAAAAATTAATATTCTTTATATTATTGCCATTTGTGGTGGCCTTAATCTCACTAGGGTATATTTTTCTGAGTAAAAATTCAAAGAAACCATCATTAAGTATAAATATATCATATATGTATCTGCAGCATCCATGAAGTTGTTTAAGCCAACTAAGTTTTTTTTTCCTAGCACATAGTTCTTTAAGAAAGATAAAGGTCCGCCAATAGAGGGTTACAATTGCCACCCATTGGAATTCTTATAACCTGCTCAAAAACCCTACCCGAAAACACTACAAACTAACCTTCTCTTTCATCTTTCTTTTATTTATATTAGTATATCCTTTATAACATCAATTAGACAAGAAACCTTCACCATTCTTTATAGCTATACGTTAATATCCTAAGTTAAATATATCTAATATACTAAAAATACCTTGTACACATTTAATTTTTAAGTTTGTGTACGAAAAATCGTACACATACATACTCTTAGCATTCTTGCATTTAATCAGTCTATCCGGAAATTCCTTAGTTAATCTAATACTCCAAAAGTAATTAATTCCCAAACTGTTATAAATTTTATCACACTATTTTCAAAAATATCTTCTGACTACTTTTAAAACATCATTAACCGATATAGATAGCTGTTTATCTGTACAATTACTAGCATCTGCTATGAATCTACTTATAAAAAGAACTTTATGCAGTTTAGGAATCCCAAAAAGTTCAGGGATATTTTTATCCTTTTCTTCTACTTCTAAACCACTCAATCTTTCTACTGTGGCTATAAGTCTATTAACTAACTATTATGTCTCAAGCTACTGTTATCTAGCACCTTCGGATGATCTCTACTCAACCGCTACACAACTGCTACTCGACTGCTACTCAACACTCCTACCACGGCCAGGCTACCTCTATTTATATGTCTTGAGAGATCCTACTTCTTCGCCTTGGGGTGTCGACACAACGTTAACTTATTAACGTTTTCTGGTATAACTCTGTATAAACTTAAATTCTTTATCTACTCCTAACTCCTCGCCTACATCCATCATACAATATTTTTTACAAATTACTACAAAATTCCTTGCTGCTTTATCCGCTGGCACTATCACATACTTTTATGTAATTCATTCATATATTCTTTAACTAGTGGTTTATTCAAAACTGAATCTTTATATATATATATATATATATATATATATATATATACACACACACATATATGTGTATGTGTGTGTGCGTATGTGTATATGTATGTGTGTGTATATGAGTGTGTGTCTATGTGTGATTTGATATGAATATGTATCTCTGTTGACATACATATCTAATTGTATGCATATGTGTGTGTGTGTGTGAGTGTGTGTATGCATGTGTGTATTCAAAATATGCATACATATGGTACCTTTTGTTTTACCGAGATGTGAGTAGGCGTTTAAGCAATTCAAAAACTTTTTATTTGTTTGTCTTACATGGAATTAAAGGGAGAAAGAGAAAATGAGGCGGGAGTAAGGAGTAAAAAGAAAAAATATTGCCTATGTTAAATATGTTGATATAACTCATAACATCTTTTGCAACCGATACTTCGTTTACATGATACAGATAAGAAATATGAAAACAAAACTTATTCATAAATAACCAGCTAAATATGTAAATCACAGTTACAATCATATTGCATCTGTGTATTTTTAATTGGACTATTTTTATAATTTTTCTTACATTTTTATACAATGTAATCTTTTTTTGTCTTGAAGAGGACTATTCAATTATAACATGATTCTGGTTTCTCTCTCTCCCTGAAAATACATAATGAAAATAGAAATATAAAAGGCAGATAAATATATAAAAATAATTAACAAAACAAATAAAATGCATATATTAAGAAAAAGAGTGGGGGTGGGGATAGAAGTATTCAATAAACGATTATTTAATTTTATTCATTTAATATTTAAAAAATCTATTTAGGTATTTTTTTTCGGATGATGATCCTTATTGCCGATGTAATATGATGAAGGTACTGGTAACGATGCGGCTGATGATGATAAAGATAATATGCGATAAGGCGTTGTTAGTGGTAGTGACGATAATTGCGAGTGTGTAAATTTAAGACGATGATGAGGAATTTGCTGATGGTGAAAACGAAAGTAGTTCTTGTTGATGATGATATTGACGAGAACAACAACGACAACGACGAATACAACGACGGTGACCACGGCGACGACGACGACGACGACGACGACGGCGACGATGTCGTAGATGATGCTGATAATGACGATGATGATAACGGTATTGATAAATATGATAACGATGAATGCGGTGATGGTGATGATGATGATGATGATGATGATGATGATGATGATGATGATGATGATGATGATGATGATGATGATGATGATGCTGATGCTGATGATGATGGCGGTGATGATGAGGTGGGGGCTGACGATACCGCTACTGTTTTAGTAATGACTGTGATTATGCATGTAATGCATAGTGATGTCTTCTTGATGGCAGGAGTAGTGGTGGGGCTTCTGATGATAATGCAAGTGAAACTATTAAAAAAATATTGCTATAAAATTAATTTAAAATCTTTTGACACCTGACGAGTCAGCCTTGAAAAACACGTCTGGTTGTAAAGTATCCTCTCAAATTAATTAAAGTTATATACAATTGCAATTTACCTTATACGTTATTTTTTTTCATGTCATTTAATTGAAGTAGATTGCCGTGTAAAGTCATATGCAAAAATGTGTGACGTGGAT
Organism: Octopus bimaculoides; assembly: GCF_046866305.1. Classification (NCBI taxonomy): domain Eukaryota; kingdom Metazoa; phylum Mollusca; class Cephalopoda; order Octopoda; family Octopodidae; genus Octopus; species Octopus bimaculoides. The sequence goes on along the minus strand of NC_142928.1, from coordinate 119,711,828 downwards.
AAGACATCACTGTGATAATACTTAAGCTTGTTAATAAGATCTATTTGCACACACGTACACACATTCACGCATACGCAAACACATCAAACAGACTACCACATATTTAGATACTTGTACACAAACACAGTTACAAACGCACACTCACTCACACACACACAAAACACACACAAAACACACACACATATACACACGCACAGAAACATGCGCACAAGCACGTCAAGAAATCACACGCATTCGTTTAGGGACTTCTTAAGTAAAAATCATATTCGCGTGTCGAAGCAGGAATTATAATTATTATGCTTCAGGTGAGGATCTTAGTTTTATTTCCTTATAATTGCAATGACTTAATCTCCTTCTCTGCCTACCTACCTACCTACCTACCTACCTACCTACCTACCTACCTACCTACCTACCTACCTAACAACTTACCTACGTATCTGCCTTTCCAGCTTGCTAGCTACCTGCCTACGTGCGAATGCACTTACCTACTTACCTATCTACACTAACATCTATCAAACTACTTACCTTTCTATTTTCCACCTTTCTCTCTCTCTCCCTCTCTCTCTCTCTCTCTCTCTCTCTCTCTATCTACTTACCTACCTACCTACCTACCTACCTATCTATCTATCTATCTAT
>NC_142928.1:119528692-119536192 GCF_046866305.1 Octopus bimaculoides | reverse complement strand
TAAAAAGTTTGTTTGTAAAGTTTATTTTTATATAGAAAGTTGTATAACAACTTATAGACTCTCTGGTGCAAGTTTTTTGCAGCGGAAATCTGCCCTGTGTGGCACATTTCCAGGTTTTAAAAATCAATTTCGGCTTTCTAGCCATTTTTATTTTGAGACGATGGTGTCTTCTAGCCATGAAAAGTTTCGTCAAACGAACGCTGAATTTTGCAGTGTTTCGTTCGAAAAAGAATTTCCTAGTCTTCCTTCCTCACAGTTAAACGAGAGAATGGAGAAAAAGAAAAAAGAATTCACACACACAAATTCAAGTGTTAACACCGCCACCACCACCACCAACAACAAAAACAAAACTGTAACCAAGGTTACAAAACAGAACATGGACGATGTCTCCAAAGAATCTGACGTCAACACCAATTCTGGTGACGACGTCATTACCACCACCACCAACAACAACGACAACAACAACAACAACAGCAGCAGCAGCAGCAACAGTTCAACTGAACCTTTGCTCTCTTCACCAGCAGCAAGCGAAAGAGAGGAAGGAAAAAGCCACAACACCACTGACACAAATACCACATCTGCCACCAATACCAGTGCCAGCACCAGCAACAACAATAACAACAATAACAAAAACAAAAACTTTGCTGAAGCTTTGAAGCAAAGTGAAACTGTTGTGTCCTACACGACAAATGAAATTATAGAAATGAGGAAGTTGATTACCAAAGAAAGCGGTGAAGTACATTTGAACATACCACAACACATATTAGAGGAAACAAGTAGGAAAACAATAATTTATAAAATAATAAACACAAAAAATAGAAGGCCGGAACAGGACAGTATAGATAAGATTGAACGATGTTTGAAATCAATCTGGAATGAAAAATCATATATTACTTGGTACAGATTTGCACAGGTACAGGTGATTTTTCGAAATGAAGAGTTGGCGAAGAGGTATTCAACGCTAACTCTTCACACACCTGAAATAACAATGTTACCCAGTTACCTTGGCCAAAAGGTAACAAAGGTAACAATAAAGCACACACCTCCAACAATAGACACACTGTGGTTGATATCGGCCATATGTGTCGACATGGACAACATTAACATACTTAAAATAAACGTTGGAGAAAGCAATTGGACGGGAAAAAACATACAAATCTTGTTCCACACAAACGAACAAGAAATCAAAAAAATCCCACCATACATCCGTTTGGCAGGAAACCAAAAGTTACATATAGTGGTAGAGGGCAGGCGGCCTCGCTGTTACTTATGCGACAGCGAGGCACACCTCAAAAAGGAGTGTCCGACTGCCCGAAAAACACAACAACAACAACAAGAACTAACTAAACATACAAAAAAAAGCCTTGCTGCCCACACCGCCATCCACACAGAAAACAATAAAAGCAACATCAACAACATCAACGAAAGAAAATACAACAAAAACTACAAAATTAACAAACAAAGACGAAAAAAGAAAAGACAATACAAAAACTGATACCCCTTCCCCCACATCACTTACACCACAACCAAAAATTATACAACCAACAACAACAAAAACAACAATACAACCACTTACACAAGCAAACGCAGAAGCATACAACATGCCCTTACCTCCTTCCGATTCCTCAGAGTTTTCATCTGAAGACGAGTCAAGTACTGAGGAATGGAAAATAGCCCAAAAAGGAAGGAGGAAGAGGAGCAAAAAAAGAAAAACGAACAACAACAAAGCAGGGAGATTCACATCTCCCGAAAACACTCCCAACTCCTACACGATAAACACCAATGATAACACACCAAAAACAATGCTAACAGCAATAGACACTACAAACACAGAGTTGATGAATTACATCAACTCTAAAACAAACATCACAAATAACGACATCAAAACAAACAACCACCCACGCACAACACCGCCAAAACACATTAAAATTTATCATGTACCACCAGCATTACACAACAAAATAAAATCCCTCTACCCCAACTCGGTAGGGGGATGTCAAAAATATTTGTGCAAGAAATTGTACAATAGCCTCTTTGGTAAAAAATCCAAGGAGGAAACAAAACTTTCGAACGGTAAGTAACTCACCGTTCCTTTTGTTTTGTGCTTTAAAGCACATATTTAAATAGAATCATGGCGAAGATTGGTTGTGTCAATGTGCGTGGCTTGGGGTCCCCTTGGAAACAAGGGTACATCTTAAATGACATCAAGTGACACAATTTGGATATCATAGCCATTAATGAGACCAGACTCCATGAATCGCGGGCCCTAAAGTCCATGTTTGGCGGACAGTTTAGCATTTATTTTTCTCCCTGTCTGCCGAGGATGGGCGGTAGTGGCACGGCGGTTCTTTTTCGCAAGAGTCTGGATCTCCACGTAAAGACGATATTTACGGACCCGGAGGGTAGACTGGTTGTCCTAGATGTGGACGGCAGCGATGGAGGCGCTTTTCGGTTGCTGGCAGTTTATGTGCCTCTTTTAACAGGTCGGTCGGACTTCTTTCGACGTCTAGAAGTATTCCTGGGAACGTCTCGTCCCTTACTTATAGTGGGGGATTGGAATGCTACCTTGGACACGTATCTAGACTACGTGGGGAGTGACAAAACTAGAAGGGGATGCAAAGGCCTCATAAACCTGCTCAGATGCTTCCAGTTGTCTGACAGGTACCGACTCGACCACCCAAATGTGCCAACGTGGACTTGGAGCAACCGCATTGGGTCGTCGAGATCGTATCTAAATAGGATAGTGTGTAGGACAAGAGATAGAGATAGTTTAGGATGTCCACAGTTCCACATAGTCAGCTACACGGATCACAAACTTGTGACGTGTACGCTAGACTTAGATAAGGCACATAGGCAGGGTCCCGGTTACTGGAAACTATACGCGTCTTTCCCGTCGAGACAGGTTTTCAGAGACCGGATTAGCACGTTAGTAAAGAGGGCTTTGACGGGAGCCATCGTCAACAACAAATGGTGGTTTGCCCTCAAGAGAGCAGTAAGGGCGGAAGCAATAAGGTATAGCAGGGCACTAGCTGTAGAGAGGAACAGAGAAGAGGGGAGCTAGTGATAAAGTTAGAAGAGGCATTGCGAAGTGGCATCGCATCCGACGTTGCTAAACACAAAGGGTGTGCTGTCAGGGCAAGGATGCGTGCTCTGAGGAATGAAGGTGTTGGAGCCGCACGAGAGGCCCGGGTGGCGGAGGCGCGGCGGGGTAACAGAGCCACCATCCTGTCTCTGGTAGACGAACAGGGGCGCGAATTGCTCGAGCCGAGCAAGATGTGCGAGGCGTTTCAGCGGCATTTTGCCCGACTGTTCGGGAGGACTGGCGAGCGAGAAGGTAGGGTGGACTTTAGTGCCTACCTGCACAGCTTGCCACGACTCTCGGCAAGAGAGGCGGAGTGCTGCGAAGGGGTCATCACGGCGGAGGAGGTGAGGGACGCGATGGCGGGTTGCTCGACGGACAAATCTCCGGGTTTGGATGGTCTGCCCTACGAGCTTTACAACTGTATACCAGACTTGTTTGGAGACGTCTTGGCGGCCGTGTACTGCAACTGGCAGCAGAACGGGAGCATTCCCCGTTTTGTGAGCCGAGGAGCGGTAACGCTGCTGAAGAAAGATCCAAACAAGGGGGAAGCCATAGATAACTTTAGGCCCATCACTCTGCTCAATGCAGACATGAACATTTTGGCCAAGGTGTTAGCCAAGCGGTTGGCGCTTGTCATCGAGAAACTGGTCAGCACGGAGCAGACGTGCGCCGTGCCGGGCCGGAGCATCCATGACAACCTCCATCTGATGCGCTACATCATAGAGAGGGTAGTTAAGGAACCTGGCATGGGTGGGGCCCTGATCAATTTGGATCAATCCAAAGCTTTCAATAGGGTAGACCATCGATACTTGGAGGCCGTCCTCGAAGCAGCCGGCTTCGGTCCCGTTTTCCGCGGCTGGATGGCTGCCTTGTACACAGGCATCCGTTCGGTTGTTCGCGTCAATGGACGCCTATCGCGACCCTTCGACATTGCACGTTCGATTCGTCAGGGATGCCCCCTGTCGCCGCTCTTGTACGTATTGACTCTGGAGCCACTACTGCGAAAGCTGGCGACGCTGAGGAGCATCCCGCGAGAACTGGGGTGCGGGACGAGCGTGTCGGCATACGCGGACGACGTCACCGTCATAGCGTCTAGCCACGAGCACATCGAGCTTGTCGGCGAGACGCTGAAAGACTACGAAGCGGTGACGGGAGCGAAAATCAACCGGGATAAGTCGGTGGGTTTGCTGCTCGGCACCAGGAGAAGCAATCCCATACCGTCCGGCAGCGCCTCAGTAGTGGGACGCTGGACGGACCGTCGGGTCAAGTTGCTCGGAGTCTGGTTCGGTCCGGACCTGCAAATGGAGAAGAACTGGGACGAGATAACGAGTAGGGTGGCCCCTCTCTGCCGGCAATGGTCCGAGAGGAAGCTGTCCCTAAAAGGTCGGGCGGAGGTGGCGAATGCGTACATCGCGTCCGTCATCGAATACCGCCTGACCGTCGTGCCTTGTCCCGATCGCGCCATCACCGAAATGGAGCGCATACTCTTCCGCTTTTTGTGGAAAGGAAGCGTTCCGATGGTGAGGCGATCCGTTTGTTGCCAACACCCGCTGAAAGGAGGGCTGGGCATGCCGTGGTTGATGATGCGCAGACATGCGCTGAGACTGCGACATCTCCGGCTCTACGTAGACGACGGTGAGCAGGTGTGGTCGCCGTTTGTGCGACGCGCTTTCCCGCAGCTCGTCTCCATGACCGAGCTGCAGTCGTGGATCAAAAAGAGACCTAGGAATGGCGAATGGCACCGTGAGTGTCGCGTTGCTCTGCAACAACTTTGCCGTCCCGGGTCGACCTTGAGCGGCTGCATCACAACGAAGTCATTCTATACGGGATTAGTGGAGGGCAGGTACGACGACGATCTCGGGGCGAACCTGGGCGTCGATGAGGAATACCTGACCCGCCTGTTCAGGACGACTTTCGGGCCGGGACCTATGGACAACTTCCAGAGATCCCTGGTCTGGCAGTGTTACCGAGAGGCGCTACCCGTTCGGGATAAGCTCTATAGACACGGCTCGCGAAATGCGGGGCCGACCTGCCCGAGATGCGGTCAGAGCGATGAAACCGTTCTGCACGCACTCGTGCAGTGTCCAACCATTTCGGAGCTGTGGGCTTATGTCGAACGACTGCTGTCGCGTGTGCACAAGTCGGTTTATCAACCGAGTCTGTCGTCAATATCGTCACGCCTCCTTCCTTTAAACGGGAAGGAAGAGCTGTATTTATCGTACTTGTGGCTATGGCGAAAGAATGCATCTGGTGGACGCGTCTGAAATGATTAGAGACAACTACTTTCCTCTCTGGTCAATCTCTCATCAACTTTTTCAAGTATCACTTGAAGAGGAAGGTGAGAGTAGAGAGGCAAGTGTTGTCTAGCAAATGTTTCGAAAAAAGATGGATACATGTAGCAAGAATGACACGTATAAATGACGAAGCCACCTTGACCATGATTCTATAAAACGTTTTAAAATTTTGTAAACAGAGAGTTACTTACGTTTCTTGCATAAAGAAAAGAAATTTTATTTAACAAACTGTGACACTAAAGACCGAGGTTACCGTGGTCTTTTCGTAGGTTTTTCTTTCCACGGATAACCTCCCCATTTAATTGGAATTTTCTGTATTATTTCGTATTTTTTGTAAATACCCCAAACGTTTTGCGATGTTTTTTTTTTGTTTTTTTTCATCGTTGTCCCCACTTTTGTTTTTTTTCTGCTTTGTTTTCGCCCCCCTCGAAAAGAAAAAACTCTACATTTGTATTTTGTCCCCTCTGTGTTGAGCCCTGTGTGGCTAATAAAAAAACCTATCTCTACTGACGGACGTGCTGTCACATCGGCTGCAAAGGTAAACCTTTTTTTTTTACCTTATATTGCCCACATTTGTTAAACTTTTTTTCATATAATCTGTGCGAAGCACCCAAGCTTTATTTGTGCATTTTCGAAGGGAGGAATTGGCCCCTAGGGGCAGTTCCAGCCCCGTCAAATTATAAATTTTTTCTCGGCATTTGGAAAAATGTCGAGAAACATTGTTTTGGAACGCTGTTCCAGTCCGTTCTTTGAATATCACTTCCCTAGCCTTGGAACGCTAGATAAGAAAAAGAATGAAAACTGCACGCGCACACAAAAATACATTTCTAAGAACGTCATCGAAACAGCAACCGCACATATTGACAGCCCTCTCACCACCACCACCACTACTACCACCAATATGAAAGCTATGTCTGCTACGATCACCACCGGCAACAGCAGCAGCAACAGCAGCAGCAACAGCAGCAGCAACAACAACAACAACAGTGCATCAAGACCAACCACGACCAAAGTCTCTGGTACTACTGCAGTCTCCACAGCTACCGACACCACCACCACCAGCGACGACAACAACAAAAAAACAAACTTTGCTGATGCACTCAGACAAAAACAAAAACAATTTTGCACTTCACAACACTAGAAATTCAAGAAACAAAAACACTATTAAGCCAACAAGGACCAAAACTAAAATTTAAAATACCTGAAAAAATCATTCATGATGTACAAAAACAAACCATCATATACAAAATTTTGAACACAAAAGCAAGAAAACCAGAGCAACCAGCAACAGAAATTATTGAACAATGTTTGTATCCCATATTAGCCCACAAGAAATACATAAACTGGGCAAACAGTTTCGCCAGCGAGCAAGTTAGATTTGACAGCAAAGAGAAAGCGAAAGAGTTGTCCACGCTGACTCTTCGTTCCGAACATATAATATTGGTACCCACGTACCTTGGACAAAGGGTAACCAGAGTATCAATAAAAAATGTCCCTCCAGAAGTGGAACCACAATGGCTGTTATCAGCTATTTGTTATCACATGGAAGGAAATATAAACATTCTAGAAATTACTGCATTAAAGCAGGAAGACTGGAATGGAAAAAAATTCCATGTCCTGTTACAGATTACACAGGAAGAATCAAAAGAAATTCCAACTCAAATTGAGCTGACAGACGGCCACACCCTCTACGTTGTGGTAGAAGGTAGAAGGCCTCGATGCTACCTGTGTGGCATCGAAGGGCACCTCAAAAAAGATTGCCCAACAGCAACAGATAACAAAAAACAACAAGAAGGAAAAACAGCAAAAAAAGGACCCCTACTACCCACACCACCACCAACACAAAGAACGAGCAAAAGGAGCAAAACAGAAGAATCCCACAAACCAAACCCGCCTACACCAACAAATGCACCCGAAAAAACACAAACAACAACTACAAGAACTAAGGAAACAGTAAAAGCAAAAGACAATACAAAAACTAATTCCCCTTCTCCCACATCACATACACCACAAGAAGATAATCAACAACCGTCAACAACACACCCACTTCAACAAACAAACACACAAGCACACGACATGCCCTTACCCCCTTCCGATTCCTCAGAAGACTCGTCCGAGGACGAA
>NC_142928.1:119516192-119523692 GCF_046866305.1 Octopus bimaculoides | reverse complement strand
CCCCCCTCTCTCTCTCTCTCTCTCTCTCTCTCTCTCTCTCTCTCTCTCTCTCTCTCTCTCTCTCTCTATATATATATATATATATATATATATATATATATATATATATATATATATATATATATAGGAGAATATACGAAAAAACAACAACAGACGAGGATAGGTGGTGTAAATAACAAAAGGATTATTAGTATGACGCTCGGGAATACGGAAAGTCCTTGACGTTTCGAGCTACGCTCTTCAACAGAAAGAATACGGAGACAAGGAGAAAAACACGGAGAAAAAAAATTGAATAGTGTTCAGTCAACGGTCAATCATAATAATATATATATATATATACATATCCATGTGTTTGTGTGTGTGTGTGTGTGTGTGTGTGTGTGTGTGTGTGTGTGTGTGTGTAAGTCAAAGAAGACAACACAGGAGTATAAATTTTAAATGAATGTTTGTCGAATGCATATCGACAAAGCAGAATATGAAGGCTCTCTTATTTGAAGAGCGTCTAAGTAGAAACTTTCAAAGAGATATGAGTTTATTACGTATCTTTGTTAGGATATCAGTAATATTTATCAATGGATTGTGCTGAGTCAAACAGGATTAACATTATTTTTACAAAAGATACATTAGTGCATCTCTCTTATTTCATGATTAAGCTTCAAAATGTCTAAGATAAGGAAACATTAATCAAATAACTATTCTTGTAGCTACCAGCTACTTGGAATAATATTTATTTCATTTATCCAACCTCAAAAACTTCAAAAGAGCTGAGAATATTCTTTTCAGTTTTGTTTTCTTGAGTTAATTAACTCTGTCCTTTAAAATGATCTTAAATCATTTGTTCCGAATTTATAAAAATTGAAAGATTCTGCTAGTGAATTTCTAGAAACTCTTCTTTAAATCCTCTTGACTAATGTGTTACTGTACCGACCTATTTCTTGGTTGTCAATAATAAAATAACAAACGCTTAAAACATTGTCTTAACTTACACGTAAGTCGAAAGATTGGAGCGACACATCGGAATCCCTGTATACTAGAGTTGTAGCATAGCACACTAAATCAAATAGTCACATTTCAGACCAGATAATTTCGAGGTTACTTAATCAGAAAAACAAAAATATTTATGAAATGTAATATTCTTAATTCAATCGTGTTGCGTTAATTTTGATTTTAGCATTGATATTGCTATTTGTTATTAACAGATTTAACACTGATTACATGCTTAACTATTATGGCTAATTAATTATGCACAAATTAGTTTGCAGTCTGGTTCTCTAATCTCTAAATTTTATACTAACTCTTTATTCAATTCATTTCAATTAAAAAATTGCTTTATCAGATTTATAGATAATATAAATGCAGTTAATCTCAGCTACACTGTATTTAGGGAAATAATTAACACAGTAAATTTTATGCTACGTATGCACACCTCTCCCAGCTTCTTTCTTTCTTTCAGCCTATATACCTATATGTCTGTATCTATCTATCTATCTATCTATGTATTGACGATCGAACCACTACTGCGGAAGCTGGCGACACTGAGGGGTATCCCACGAGAGCTGGGTTGCGGGACGAGCGTGTCTGCATATGCGGACGATGTCACCGTCATAGTGTCGAGCGAAAAGCACGTCGAGATGCTAGGCGAGACACTTAAACAATACGAAACGGTGACAGGAGCAAAAATTAACCCGGAAAAGTCAGTGGGTTTGTTACTCGGCACCTGGAGAAGCAAGCCCATACCGTCCAACAGTGACTCCGTAGTGGGACGCTGGACGGACGGACCGGTTAAACTGCTCGGGGTCTGGTTCAGTCCGGACCTCCAAATGGATAAGAACTGGGACGAGATTACCAGTAGAGTGATCAAACTCAGCCAAACATGGGCTGAGAGAAAGTTATCTCTAAAAGGCCGGGCGGAGGTGGCTAATGTGTATATCGCATCAGTCATCGATTACCGCCTGACCGTCGTGCCTTGTCCCGATGCCACCATCACGAAACTAGAACGCATACTTTTCCGCTTTCTGTGGAAGGGTGGCGTTCCGATGGTGAGGCGATCCATTTGCTGTCAACAACCGTTACGTGGAGGACTGGGGATGCCGTGGTTAATGATGCGCAGACATGCGCTGAGACTGCGGCATCTCTGGAACTTCATTGACGACGGTGAACAGGTGTGGGCGCCGTTTGTGAGGCACGCCTTCCCGCAGCTCGTCTCACTCACCGAACTGCAAACATGGATCAGGAAGAGACCGAAACTGGGCGAATGGCACCGCGAGTGTCGCCAAGCTCTACAACAGCTCTGCCGTCCGGGATCAAACTTGTGCAACTTCCAAACGACCAATGCGTTCTATAGAGGACTAGTGGAGGGGAGGTCTGACGACACTCTCGGGGCAAACCTGGGTGTCGACGAGAAATTCTTAACCCGCCTTTTCAAGACGACGTTCGGGCCGGGGCCTATGGATAATTTCCAGAGATCCCTGGCTTGGCAATGCTATCGAGACGCACTACCAGTTCGAGAGAAGATCTACAGACACGGTTCGAAAACCACCGGACCGACCTGCCCGAGATGCGGTCAGAGCGACGAAACCGTTCTGCACGCACTCGTGCAGTGTCCAGATATTTCAGAGCTGTGGACCTTCGTCGAACGGCTGTTGTCGCGTGTGGGACGAGCCCACTTATCAGCCGAGTCTATCGTGAATATTGTTCTGCCACCTTCCTTTAAACGGGAAGGAAAAACGGTTTTTGTAACACTGATAGCTATGGCAAAAGAATGCGTGTGGTGGACGCGTTTGAAAGGTCTACAAACAAACACTTTCCTCTCTGGTCAATCCCTCGTCAACTTTTTCAAGTACCACTTGAAAAGGAGGATGAGGATAGAGAGGAAGGTGTTGTCGAATGAAAGTTTCAATAAAAAATGGGTAAATGTGGCAAGAATGGTAAGAATGAAAGACGACACCATTTTAAGCATAGACTTGTAACAAAAAGAGACAAAAAGAGAGAAGGTACTTACTTTCATGTACCTTTAAAAAAAAAAGCCTGAGGTGACCGTGGTCTTTTCCGTAGGCTTTTCTCTCCACGGATAAACCTAATCTGTTCCCCGTTTTTTACATCGACTGTGATACACGATCCCTATTGATCGCCCCGCCCACGTTTTTTTTTTTTTTTTCTTCCCGCGATCCCTTTTGATCCAAATCATCCCCCCCCCCCCAAAAAGCTCTACTTTGTAATTTGTCCATTTTCTGTATTTAGCCCTGTGTGGCTATAATAAAAAGATATCTATCTATCTATCTATCTATCTATCTATATACACACACATATATACACACACAGATATATACATACATACATACATTCATACATACATACATATACTCCTGGTAACCTTTACAATCCAGTGTAGGACACACGAAATTGCCCAACGGAAGAATTCAAGGTATGACTAACAAATAATTATAAACACAGACATTAGTTACTGACCGTTGTGAAAGGCCGACATCTGGAACCGAACTGAGAGCTAACAGAGTATCCGCCGAATAATATATCCCCCATCCCCCCAAACTCCGAGAGAAATATTTTGTTTGAACAAAATTTAGGACAGAATCGTTCTAAACTTCCGGCTAGTCGTATGCTGGAATGGCGCTTGCGACTGATACTGTTTTGAAGGACGTAACCTTCGAGTTTTATAAAATACCTAGAGGTTATGTTGTTTTTTTTTTATCCCATGTACATTACCAGACGCTGTATTCACTGCTCAGATGGCATTTAATTAAATCTTACTGGACGTGGTCGTGTATAATAAGAGAAAGAAATAAAGAATGCACGATTTGTAGTGATCTAATCGGTAACAACCAGTATCGGTAAACGGGAACAAAATATTTAAATGTTGTTATCAGCAACTCACATAACATTATACATCTCATGATCGCCGGTTTTGTGTGACTAGTGTTGCAATTGTTTAATCATTTTGCAGATTAATAGGAAAATGTCGTTTATTAGGAGATGATAACACATCAGTTGCATTCAAATTTTTTTTGGTTTTTGCTTTTGATTATATTTCAATTTTTCTTAAATTTAGGGTAAAGTTTTAGTACCTATGATCATCTAACAAAAATATATATGTTGTTAGATTTCTTTCAATTTTCGCTTTAGAAGAGCTGAAGCCATGAACAAAGCGCCATATTTTAAGTCAGTAATAAGTTATACGATTAAAGTATAACAGTGTTATACACTAATCGTGAATGTATATTAAAAAGTTTTCGCCACAAAGTATAATCATTTTCGTATATATTGTCTGTTTCTTTCGTAAAGGAGCAAATACTGTATACGAGGTGATGTTTTCTCCAGATATAAAACAATGAGAATCTGTAAGTGACCCAGCAGTGGTATCAAAGTTACGCACCTGATGACGTGCAAGTACACAACTATTGCGGTATCATATTTATATAATACATGCAGAGATACCAGGCGTTGCTCGGGTTTAAAATGGTATAATTTTTTATTGTTTTACTTCCTTCAGTCATATGACAGCGGCAATGCTGGAGCGCCACTTATAGCTGAAGAAAATGACAAAAGGATTTATTCTTTGTAAGTATAGTACATATTCTATCGGTGTGTTTTCCAAAGGGCGAAGTTATGGGGACGTAAGCAGAGCAGCATCGGTAGTCAAGCAAAGACACAGGCACACACACACACACACATATACATATATGCATATATATATATATATATATATATATATATATATATATATATATATATATATATATATATATATATATATATGTGTATATATATATATATATATATATATATATATATATATATATATATATATATATATATATATATATATATATATATATATATATACATATATATTTTTATATATAACGTTGACCACTAACGTGGACATTCAATGTGCTAGAAATAGATCACATCTTGTGTCTACTAAGACCTAAATTGTTCTCAAAACGAAATTTAGCGGAATACCAAAGCGTAAGCGGGCAAGACATTTAAAATTACCTAAAAAATCATTATTATATACATATATATACATATATATACATATATACATATATATACATGTATATACATATATAAATAGATATCTATACATAAATGTATATATATGTACATGTGTATGCATATGTTTGTATATATATATATATATATATATATATACATGCATATATATACAGATGGATATATATATCCATATATATATATTGGAAGGTTTGGAGGTGATGTACAGAAATTATATAGAAAAAAATTAAGGTACTCAGAAATCTGGATGTTTGTACATTTACAGATTTTTATTAATGTCACATGTTTTATAAATTAAATAAAGCGCTTTTCACCACACAAGTATGTATATGCAACTATCTATATTTATATGCAAGCCTATATATATATATATATATATATATATATATATATATATATATATACAAATATATGTATATACATGCATATAAATATACATGTATATATACATATATATATATATTGTCACACAGAACACACACACACACACACACACACACACACACACACACACACACACACACACACACATATTTAATTAATACAATAATAGGATAAACTCTTATATAAGAATTTATCAAGTAGCTATCGTGAAAGAAATTCATAGGGAAGAAACTATTGTTTTTCCCTAAATCAAAATTATTTATTTGTATATATATATGTATATATATATATATATATATATATATATATATATATATATATATATATATATATATATATAAGGGCATAACTATACAAGAATGCCTCACGTTAACTACCGTAATAAACACATTTTTACCGAATGCGCGGAAATGCAGCCTTCAAAGATGCTAACCTTTTAAAAACAGACTGAACTATAGATCGCCGATTTCGTGATCATTATAGTTATATAATTATCACGAATTCGCCGTTCTCGTAAACGTTTACATGAAAACTTTGTTTTTATGCATCTTCTATTCCATTTTGTCCTATAGATGTACAGACACACAGATGATGAGCTTTGTTATATAGATTTATATAACATGCAAAACATGTGAAACACTCAGCAATTAACAGCTGTGACGGTCAGCTATTTTCGGAGACGAGAATGTAAGCTTCAATATATTTTTCATGTCAAATCTTTTAACAAAACATAAATACTTGGAAACAGCTTGCTTGCTCGAGTGTAATCAGTCGAAACTCCCTATACTGGAGGCCAGTGTGTTTCAAGGAACTTCAGGAGCGATGATCCTTTACAGCGAGTTGCTGCGCACACAATAACTATATAAGCAATATATTTGCTGTAGAGAATAGCAGGGAGTATAATTGTTTGTGTATTGCCATACTAACCGAAGGATTTCTGGCGTATTGTCGTTCCATGATCAAGAAGAATTAGCTCTATGTCTGGGTTAAATTAATTTAGTGTGGTTTAAAATGTTATACTCAAATATTTCGATTACTACAAGAATTGATGAAAGCGTGGACATCAAATACTCGAAAACTGGAATGAGTTCTTAAATCGTGATATTGGAAGCCGATAAAAAATAGAAAGTATACAAAGATTTATGTGAATGATTTTCTGTGAGCTGTAGATATGGGAACAAAATGAATGTGCATAAGTACTAAAATAATCAATAAAATTAATTGTCAAATAATCATTCTCGGTCTTTCCATTTATAGAGCTTAATTGTGTTTAAATAAAATTAACAGTTAACATTCTATATCTATTAGTTTCCGATAAGATTTATAATCAAAACACTGAAATTAACAAATGAAGTAAATTTGATGTCTTTTAAATCAACTGAAATATTTATTAGTTCAAAAACCTTACATAAATATTTCATAACTGAATTTCATATTTTACTTAAAGTTATGCAATTGTTCATTTGTAATTTTATGTCTGGCTTGGAATAATTACAATAATTTTAATAGTATTGGGAACAATTGTGACATGTATCTGTTTACGGGTAAGCACCTGCATGAAGCTGTTATATTATTCCATCTAACGGTTTTACTTCCCGTGTTCAAAGCTCCCAGGCTCGAATTTGCCTTTCCTGCAGGCAGAATCAATAAAATTACTACCAATCATGTAGTAGATGCGTATTAAATAGCAATACATGTTTCTTACACAATTGTGGTGTTCAGCTAATATTGTAAGTTAATCATTAATATAATGACAAGAGTATTGGAAATGACTGAAACAGTGTCAAATTAAAGATATTACATTAACTTTTATTCTTCTAGTTCTGAGTTAAAAATATCGCAATAATCGACTCTATCGATCATATCTTGGCGAGAAAGAATCAAATGAACACTAGCATTACAATAATCCAACACACTTTATTTTTGTAAAAAAGATTTTACTATTACAGAAAAAAATTTCTATTATAGGCACAGCATTTTGGATTTGGACGGAGAGATGCAGCTGATTACATCTCAGTATATTGGTGGTACTTAGTATATCGATGAAAGAAAAGAGAAAGCAAAGTACAACCCAAAGTGATT
>NC_142928.1:119473692-119511192 GCF_046866305.1 Octopus bimaculoides | reverse complement strand
TAATGTATTTGTCTTCATGTGTTTTTTTAATGAGGATGTGTAGCTTTTGGATGGTGCCTCTGATATAATACCACTAGAATTATTCAAGTCTATATAACACACTACCTACACTCTCGAACAAATGTCCAAATTGTTGATGAAGCAGTTGAACAGTGGGAAATCGCTGTTACTATCAACTGCTTGATTTTCAGACAGGAATTTTTTCAAGGAGTGGTCAGTGTGCATTATCTGAGTGTTTATTTCCTCTCTACAAATTAAGTGGCTTAACCTGTTTAGATTAATCCCTTTATTCCCTTTCAGTCACTGGTTTTAACCTAACTTTTATCACTGGCAACATATTCCCTAACTTCCCAAGAAGTTTAGCGACGCATTAGAAAGGACTACTACTACTACTACTACTACTACTACTACTACTACTACTACTACTACTACTACTACTACTACTACTATTCGCTTGTTCAATATCGCTAAGAATTTTCCGTCTGGAAATTAACCAATAAACTGGTTAATTGTTTATTAACAATACAGGCATGTGCTCGGGGGTCTGTTAGGGATTTTACCAGAGTGTAGTAAATGTGGCATTTAGTATATCAGAAGCACCATCCAAAAGTTACATATTCACACCAGGTAACACGTGCAAAAAATTACATCATGCAAAATGCGGCTGAGGAAACAGGTCACACTTATTTCAGAATTTCCACCTAATCTTTCTCTGCGCAGGTTATCCATTGTCTTAGGCACCATCTAATCACCTGCATGTATGTATAAGATTACATTTTTTAAATTAGCCCTTTATGAAATTTAACCGTAATTTTTAATTTATTAGAAACGTTTTTGCTCTAACTCATAGGTGGTGCCATCTACTTCCGCTCGAAATAATATTTTCCTAGGAGACGGTAGAGTTTAGCGTGTCATCTGCGATAGTGTTTGTTATTTTCAACAAAATGATCCGGAAAAGCAGGCTTTTCTCTTTTCGTCTTTCTTTCTTTTACTTTTTTCCCTCCATTCCCTCCATCTGGTTTTGTATTTCCTATATTCAGAAAAGTTGTTTGAACTAACAGGCTACTCATTTCATTGCTTCAGCGAAGTGGATGCCTTTAGAGGTGGTGTAAGTTCTGACTAAACAACAGTACTTATCAGAAGAAATTAAGATAAACAAAGTTCTTTTTTAATCTAAAATATACTCTCCTTCATTTTCTACAATGTTCTTCCATCTATCTGGTTGATTTGCAAGGCTACTCTTCCAAAATTCACTTGTCTGTGACGAAAAATATTCCTTCAAAACTGTTCTGATCTCGTCGACAGAATTCATATTTTTCCGTTCAAATGATTTTGAAGTCTGGGGAATAAATAATAATCAGATGCGGCCGAACATGGTGGGTGGAGTATCGTTCCTCATTCAAACTGCTCCAGTTTTGTAATGTCATCCCTACGCTGTATGTGGCCGAGCATTAGACTCGGAAAGTTTGCGAGGAACCCATAGACCCAATATGCTGAATTTTCCGATGGCATGCATGTGTCGATGAATGGTTGAAGGATCAACTGCAAGCTTCTCTGCTAGTTATTCAACAATTACGATGAGATTTTCTTCCACCAGGGTTTGCAGGACATCCTAGTCGAGCTCTACAGATCTTCCAGGACTGGGTTTGTCGTTTTGGCTGTAGTTTCCGGCTGTAGTTTACGTTGCGTTGTTGCCTTTATTGAACCCATAGAGCAAAATATGTCAAATATACTCCTTTGTCACTTCCATTATAGCTTTGAAAAAGTAACTGTTAAAATACAAGTGCACTCTTCCAAACTAGCACAAAAAATAAGTACTGGGTAAAATTACTACTTGTTTTTATAGCAAGTCGATGCAAGTAGATTATCCCGTCCTCCTCCGACTTTTAGTTCATGCAACTGAAAAACCGCATTGTTTATGGGATGACCCAATATATATATATATATATATATATATATATATATATATATATATATATATACGTCTCGACGCGTAATTGACGGTATCTGGTTCTAGAACACGCATTTTGTATGAATACACATTGAAGTGTTTTGTATATACTCTTTTAATCCAGGGCGAATGAAATGCATGGTCATAGTCCGGTAATCTACTGTGTTTATTCCTCCGTCTTCCATACAGTCATACTGGTAACCAATTCTAATATAAATACTTATTTTTCGGGCTGTTGAGAGTCAATACATTTTAACAGTCATATATTTTATAGACAATGAAATGGTGAAAGTTAAATCCAGCACTTGTTGACGTGAAATAGAATGTAACGAGATGACGTAATGGTTTGGAATAGTATGCAAATATTTTTTTTTAATTCACAATAAGACAGTCCGGATTCTTTTCTAATCTCAGCGATGATGAAAAAAGCAATTTAATGAAGTATCGTGAATTTTCATTTAGTGGTTCAGGATACATCATTTTAAATAATTTATGCAAAGTTAATTAAATTTACGTTCATTTTCCCCTTGTTGTCTATGGGTAAAGTTTAG
This sequence comes from Octopus bimaculoides, assembly GCF_046866305.1. Taxonomy (NCBI): domain Eukaryota; kingdom Metazoa; phylum Mollusca; class Cephalopoda; order Octopoda; family Octopodidae; genus Octopus; species Octopus bimaculoides. The sequence continues at coordinate 119,508,690 of NC_142928.1, read as the reverse complement.
AGAAATAATGCACAATTAAATTAAGTGGCTTAATCTGTTTAGATTAATCCCTTTATTCCCTTTCAGTCACTGGTTTTAACCTAACTTTTATCACTGGCAACATACTGCCTAGTTTAGCGACGCATTAGAAAGGACTACTACTACTACTACTACTACTACTGCTGCTGCTGCTGCTGCTGCTAATAAATTGATTCGTTTATAAAGAATTTTCAAAATAGAGAATGTAGAATAGGCTTACTCACATGTTCCATTAACTGTCTATAACTTTACCAATTTCCCCACTGCAGTATTTCGTGTAATAATAGAAGAAAATGAGACGTTTCCAAATATTTAAGTGTACATATAAGAAAAGTAAATGTTACATAATAATTCTAAACAAAATAAACATATTCGATAAAGTAATTCACTAAAATCTCTACAATATGCTCTACTCAGTTGTAGACTGATAACTTACATATTTTCAACTGTATATATTTTTCTATGTTTTATAGGAAGGTAGAGAGTAAAAGACATGTTAGCTTACTTCTTACGTCTGAATTTCTAATGATTCAGCATATCAAGAAGCCGTATATCTTGGGGATTAGATATTTTTTTTACAAAATAGAAACAATTAAATATAAAAAAAATAGATATAATACGTCTTAACACACACACAGCGGATAACATGATATACACACATAAAAACACAAATTGTTTTCACATTTACAAATAACATGAGTTAACAGTATTTCTAAATTTTGCTCTACTTCTCAAATTAATTTTTTATGTACAGACGCACACACACACACATACACACACGCGTATACTAAACACACACTCACACACTCAGAAATTATGTATGTTTATACACACACACACACACACACACACACACACACACACACATATATATATATATATATATATATATATATATATATATATATATATATATATATATATATATATATATATATATATATATATATAAAAGATAATAAGAGTGAAAAAACTACAGAAGGCTTGCGTTACATGGTTAAAGTATATATTTAAATTATGTCAGAAAAAATGTTATAAAATCGTTTTGGTATATAAACATTGTATTTTTGGAGCGAACACGACACAATGAAGTAGAGAAATTTGAAAAGACAACACGAAACCGGTTATTTCTCAAAATACAATGTTTATATACCAAAAAGATTTTATGACATTTTTACTGACATAATTTAAATATATACTTTAACCATGTAACACAAGCCTTCTGTAGTTTTTTCACTCTTATTATCTTTTATACATCCAACCACGTGCTTTCACATACCAACTTTCTCACCTATATATATATATATATATATATATATATATATATATATATATATATATATCTGTGTGTGTGTGTGTGTGTGTGTGTTTATTGTGTGTATGTATGTAAGCTCATTAAGATGGTGCTTTTTTTGGCTATTGAGTTGTTTTGACTCTTATTTCTAGCAATACTGGGGCTGATTAGTGCCTTTATTCACTTTAGTGACGCATATATTTTTGCTTTTAGGTTGTAACATTGCGAATTAGCCATTGATATTATTTATATGTCTCACTTTTACCGTTTTTGAAATCAGCGTATGATCCCAACGGAAACCTTATAAGCTGACAAGACTAGATGTGTTTAACCCTAGGTGTGGTGAGAGTCACTGATGAGCGTTAAGATGCATTAACGGAAAAGTATACATAAGGTTGCCAAGAATTTATATCTCTCATCGAAGATCGGTGGCTATCGGACGCTGACGAAGGGAAATAACCCTGAAACCCGGGCCCGTTCGTGCTACAGATCAAGATGAGAGGGATAACTTCCCTTGGCAAAACAAACAGGACACAGTAGTGTGTCGATAAGCCAGCTGGAGGAGATGTCCTCCTGGGGCTAAAAGCAACAGTAACATCCACCCCTAGGGGTCAGCCACACTTAAGTGGCAATATACTTCACTTTATCGTGCAGTTACTGTTAATACTTCATTTAGAGAATTAACATTGCTTATTCAATAAAGTCACATTCATCTTCAATAACTGCTTTTTTTATGAGATCTAAATCATCTACATGCTCGAATCAAGTGATCCTGGATCATTTTGGACATCATTATGACTATGCCAGCTTTCAAAGAATGTTTGGTGTTATGGGCGTGTTCATTGACCTCTCTTTCAACATCACTCCACATATTATAGTCCAATGGATTGAGATCTGGGGAATTAGGAGGCCAAATGTTAGGGGTTGTGTGAACATTTTTAGCCATCTATTTCTGTGTCATTAGAGCCGTGTGTGATAGTGCAGACTCTTACTGAAACACATATGGCCTTCCATTGCATACAGCTTTTATCCAAGGCTTAAGAATTATTTCCAGGACTTCAATGTAGGCGGCAGAATTAACTCTAAGGCCTTGTGGAAAAATGTAAGAAAGCATCACATGTCCTTCATTGCTGACATCCCCTAAAACCATGACAGTTTCAGGAAATTATATATAACAGTTGGAACTTCAGGAAATTTTCCAAAGCACTTGGAACTTCAGCAGGGTCTGCACATAACCATCTGTCATTTCTTCTGTTCACTTTTACATCTTGGTCGAAGTTTTTCTCGCTTGAGAAAAACCAAATCAAATCTGCAGGATTTTCAGTTTGTTTAAGATCCTTTTAGAGCTGATGTAGTGATTTTCTGTTCCTTTTTCCGACAAACTGACATTTCCTCATCATGTACGACTTATATGTGATGTCTTCGTGGACAACATTTCTGACTGTTCCTTCCGACACATGGAGATATTTTGCAATTGACCTCATGGGATTGTAATCAATGGTCTGTTGAACTGTTGAAAAATTAAGGTGTTCAGATGGCTCCAGAGCGTTCAGAATGCTTTTTATGCTTTGATGCAGGTGGTGCGTTTCCATCTTCATTCTCTTGCTTCTTATAAACTTTGTAGACGAAAGATCTGGTAGCTTTTAAAAATCGAGGTATTTCTAAATCGCTATGCTCAACCTTTATAACCATAATAACAGCATGCCTCCTCATTTCTTGGGTAAGCTGAGAGTTTTCCATTATTATTTTCTGAAAGAAAGATTATAAAGAGTTAGCAAAATATGCAGCAATGACCCAGGATCTATCTTAAAACGGGGGCCACATTTTTCATTAATGTTTTAAGTAGTGTTTTTGGTACGGAAAGACTTTCAAACTTCGTATACTTATCTATTTTGTGTTATGGAACAGAAAAATATTTTTGTATTCGAATTTATTTCATGTAAGAAATTGTCTTATTTCGATAATTTCAATCAATCAATGACAAGTATTCAGTTGTTTACATTTACTCCTTTGGCTGATTAAGCGATGTAAAGCGTATTTAATCTCCATACCTTCGTTTTATTTGCTTTTTTTCATTTTAAATTTGCTTTAACCCTAACCCTAACCCTAACCCTAACCCTAACCCTAACCCTAGGGTCAGGGTTAGGGTTAGGGTTAATTGTTTCAGAATCGTTTGTTTATGTAGTCGGCACTTAATGTATATCGGCTGAATGGACGTCAGTGATTGGTTGAAATTACAGAAATACGACAACTTCAACATGGAATAACTTATGGATTTCTTTTTTTTTAAGAAGACTAAGAGAAAAAGATGTTTTATATGACACATTCTACCAGTGTTCCAAGTTTCAAAGTGTTTCGTTAATGAAAAATGTGGCCCCCGTTTTAAAAAAGATCCATGACCCAAAAGTGGTTTGTCCTCAAATACCTTACGCACCCGGTATATATATACATATATACTTTATATTGACCATTTGCCTCTTCAATTCTCCAAAATTGAAAACAAGCTGATACACATCAATATCCACCCTCAGAAAGACCAAAAGAAGCATCAAAAATTTAAAATATCTAGATTAAACGATAGAAGCTAATGGGAAAACGGCACGTTATATAAAAATTAAGAAAATCTATTAAATAAAAATACACACACACACACACACACACACACACACACACACACACACATATGTCAGAAAGAAAAATATGTAAAAAAGCACCGAGGTTTGTATAATAAAATTACAACATTGTATAATAAACTGAGAGTACCGGTTTCGCGTCTTACGCTTATCAGACTTCCAAAATATCAGTTTTAACTCATGGGAACGCCACTTTTGTTGTTGTTGACAATATTTTTTGTCATGGGGTGTAACTCTTCAATTTATCCGAAAATTACAAGTTACTTCGAATGTATTGTTAGGTTTTTCGGACTGATATTCTTAATGTATACAGACATGTGCGATATATGCACTAGTTTTAGGGGGTTATTTACAAATATTTCAAGGGTGGAGAGAAGAATTGATTGTTGTTCTGTTCTAGTGGGGGGAGGGTTGTTACTAAAATGAATTAATGTTCAGTTCTGGTTTACATTTCTGGAGATCCAGTCACCAAATTTGTACCGCTGGAATATAGAGAACTGTGGTTGCAATTGTTTAGCACATACGTCAATATGTTCGCTGAGATGTATCTGGCGATATTGTGGGGAAGCTATTTGTTGCCGGTGCACACACACACACACACACACACACACACACACACACACACACACACACACAGGGTAGAAAATATTATAGTGGGGAAACACACCCGGTTGATATAGATAGAAAAAGAGGTAAGATGAAAAACGCAGAAGAATTGTTTTGCAGGATTTAAGAGTATATTAGACATATGATAATAAGTATATTATACAATTTTGTACAAAATAAGGTTTTGTACTTTCAACATAGCTAATGTAAGGGCCGGTTTTGCATTGCTCATCAAATTGAGAGTTGAAAGAGATAACTTGCTAGGAATAAAAATATATTGCTAGGGGAGATAATTGTTCACTCGTTTATTTTGCAGTAAAGGGGAGGTAAATCTGTAATTATCATGTTTTTCTTTTATTGTGTCCTCCGCTTTATTCTGGCTTACATTTTCCATTAGATGGGGTAAGTCCTTTATTTTTAATATGGTTTCATATTTAATTCTGATATATATTTTGGAATAAATGAGGCTTCTTTATTCAGTCTTAATTGTGTTGAGGTCCAGAAGGCAAGTTGATAAAATTGGAAAATTTTGAATTGTGGTTGTAATCGTTCTACGCATTCGGCAATGTGTTGTCTGACGTATATTTGGTGATATTGTGGGGAGGAAATTTGTTGTCTGTGGGCCGTAAATCTCTTTCGGATCGATTTTTTTGTTGATCCAATTTAATTTCGATGGCAGTCTGAGCATCTGATTACGTAAATGAGGTTTCGGGAGGCCCAAGTGAAGTTAGATTTGATCTTGAATATTTGTCCTTGTCTGAAAAGGAATTCCGATCCTTCCAACAGATGTGGGGCATGTTCTGCAATTAGGGCGACCACACTTTACAACTCTTGCGTCCGTCGTTCTAGAGAATAGTTTGGCATTGGTGAGAAATTTCTTCAATGCCTTAGGCTGTTTGTGTTTCTTAATGATTTTATGGTTACGTAGAATCTCCTTAAGTTTGGCGTCCCTATGCAGTATTGGAATATTTTGTATGATGATAGTGAAGGCTTCTTTGTTTATGGAGTTGTATGTGGAGATATAAATTAGTTCCTTGAGGATAGATGTGTTGTGTTTGGTGTTTCTTAATGTTTTAATATCAATCGATTTTGCACGTTTAATTCCTTCATTTATGAGTTGAGTTGGGCAGTGCTGTCCTGAAGTACATTTTTAAGCTCTAGAAATCTTAGTTCTCTGGGGTTTTTTTCGGATACTATGGTGCAAATTCTTCTTGCAAGGTTGGGGGGGGGGATATTTGTTTTGATAAGTCTCTGCTGACATAAGCTAAATAATATATACTGTTTAGTGTCTGTGGTCTTGTAAAAATGACTATTTCTATTTTTTGTCTATTTTCTGAATCAGTATGTCTAGGAATGGGAGTTCTTCATGGTTGTGTGCCATTGTGAATTGCTAGGGGGTAAAATATATTGCTAGGGGAGATAATTGTTCACTCTGGCAGTGAATTGACATATCTAAGTCATCTCTAATATGACTCTTGATATGTTTTAGAAATGGTTACAAAAGAATGTTCATGAAAGAACTTGATGTGTTTCAAGGATTTCCGTTTACAACGGACCGTAATTTTAGGTCACCTGGTGCTGGTGTATATATGTATGCCTTTGGAAAATATTTGATGGCTTTGTTTATAGTTTGGCTTTTGTTAATTTTAGATAGACCATAGAATAGGTTGGGTTTACATTTAAAGTTTGTCAAATAGTCCAGGTCTTTTCCGCTGGTTCGGCCAGTTGGGTGTCAAAGGCGCAAAAGAACTGCTGCAATCAAACGCGTACCTGGTATTGTTGAAATGAGATCAACGTGGATATGGGCGAAGAGGAATGACAAATGGACCTAGTTATGGATTCCACTAGTTATTTACAGGATTAGAGGAAGAAGCGAGTTGGTTCCTACGTCGGTCACAATGGTCTAGTGGGCTGAAACACAGATCTGTGAACACAAGTTCACAAAACGATCGACCCAGTATCAGGCTCCACTAGAGACAGTATTTTAGAAACCAGCAGGTGGAAACCTAAGAGTCATGACTTGGGTGGGCTCGGCTCCCGTAGAGTGTAAGGTGTAAGGGCCGAAACACCTGTTCTCTCGTGTCGTGCGCTCGTCTTGTAGCGTTTCTGTTAGGTACATTTGTGTGTGTGTGTGTGTGTGTGTATGTGTGTGTGTGTGTGTGTCTGTGTGTGAGTATGTATGTATATATATATATATATATATATATATATATATATATATATATATAAATTTAGTGAATGGAGTAAAACGCATATGTTAACTGCATACTTGGAAATAAAAGTATGCAGTTAACATATGCGTTTTACTCCTTTCACTAAATTTATATATACTCAAGTACCCAAAATAACAAGGAGTTTCTACCTCATAAACAGGAGTTACACCACAGTCATTTTGTGATCTTTGCTAGACTGGTATCTATTAACCAACTTATTTTGTCCGAGTTATTTATTAATTAGGAGAAAATAAATACATATAATAATATATATATATAAATATATATATATATATATATATATATATATATATATATATATATATATATATATATATAGAGAGAGAGAGAGAGAGAGAGAGAGAGAGAGAAATGTGGGTGTGTGTGAGTGCGTATGTGTTAGTTGATAGATCTTTAAATAGTTGTATCTATCTATCTATCTATCTATCTATCTATCTATCTATCTATCTATCTATCTATCTATCTATCTATCTAACTATCTCTCTCTCTCTAGCTATGTATGCAACAGAGAAAATAATTTGATTGTTAAACACCAAAATTTATCCAGATACTTCAGTGGTCAAAGTTGAGGAAAACTTTCTTGAATAAAAGTGCCTGTCACGGGTCTTCGTTCCACATCCAACTTCAACAATAAAAACTGCGCTGACCATTTTTTACTCCAAAAGATGATGCAACAGTACAAAATGATGATTCAATACTTGCAATGTAATGAGTTCAAACAGTTCAGGGGGAAAAAAACGAAAAATCAGAAATTACTCATTTCATAGATATATATCATACGGTCAGATTAACTTAAATTGCATAATATTTCAGGGGTCACTATTTATCTGCGAGTGTGTAGGATGAAATATAATTCAACTTTCCAATTTAAGATGAACAATATAATTGTTTAATATACATATTGTATTAATTCATGCAGGAACTATGAAAAATTCTTAGATATTGCCATCGTTACATCTGATGAAAATTTTTAGTGGCTCTGACATCTCCGATTAAGTTTGAATTCTGAACGGAAATTAAATCCCGTGTTCCATTGCTACATGATTTAATGTAATAGTTATATCGTTTACAGCAAATGTGTTGTTTCAAGAGTCAATTAACTATTGTATGTTATGAAGTGAGACTCTTGTGCCGTAGATAAATTACTGACTTGCCTAATATTTCTTACGGCGTCTAAAATTTGAATAACAGATGTGGTCAACTGTTGATAATACGTATTGCGCTATACACAAATATAATTTTTCCTATAATGGTCAATTTTATCATGAACAGAGCTATGAATAAAGGACAACTTTGGTATAAATTGTGCTCTCATATATGAGTTGGGAAAACTGTTGACGAGCAGGAGTGGGTACTGAGTTGGCTAAAGTATTGTCCTCTGCGCACGAACACACACACACACACACACACACACACACACACACACGCACATACATATATACACATGCATACATATTTATAGGTTATGCAATTTCGTGATATATCTACTTAATTGCATAAACACACACACACCCACACCCACACACACACACACCCACACCCACACACACACACCCACACCCACACACACACGCACACACTAACAAATAAATATATACACTTATAATTACTTCATTTTTATATGCTTTGTATATTTGTGCGTTATATTTCACTTTACTTTTTGCAAAATTTCAAGTGACAGCAAGTTTTTAAAAGTTGTTGTTAGCTTACTACTTGCTAAAATGCATTATAGATATACACATGCAACCTGTTGAAAGAAGAAAGTAAGAAAAAACAAAATAAAAGCGAAGCAATAAATATTATCTGTAACATGCATGTCAAATGTAAAATCAATTAGAGACAACTATCTACAAAATAGAAGCTTTCTTTTATTGTTTTAATTTTCTTTCAGTGTTCCCATTTTTCCTTAAAACATTTCACGTTTACCGTCCCCGTCACGACTATCACTACGACAACAAAGGAAAAAGATACCTTTAATGTTTTATTAAGTGGCAGAACAATTATTTTCCAGTGAACAGCACGTTGTTTTCTACAATGCTTTGGCCATTACTCTCAGACACGCTAATGTACTTTAAGAAACTACCAATTAGCTAAGAGATATACGGATACTTGTTTTAATTAGCAATATCATCCATTTAATTTACATTTAAACAGTAGAAAAAAGAATACTGGATGAGACAAATTTTCCCATTAACATTATTTCTCACTTTTCTGTTGTGTAACTCGTTAGATATCGGTTAATATATTAAAGATAGTACCGATCGTCTAGTTTCTACGACTCGTGTATCTAGTATAAAACATTCACGCTAGACTGATGCTCCCTGTTAGATTTACAAAGCATGGATGGCAATTCCACTGCTGCAACCGTCCTTAATAAATTCCGATGAGTGTGATGACTGGACACTCAAGTTTCAGTTCGTGGAATAGAGTGGCTTCACATTATTTCGTCTGTCTTTACGTTCTGAGTTCAAATTCCGCCATGGTCGATAAATTAAGTACCAGTTGCATACTGGAGTCGATCTAATCGACTGGCACCCTCTCCCCAAATTTAGGGCCTTGAGCCTAAGGTAGAAAAGAGTGGCTTCACATTTTATACTCTACACCTAATAAATGTCTTGAAAATGCAACACTGAACGCTAACCAAATGTGAGTTATAGAGCTCACAGCTATCTGCCGTTACATGGAGACCGACACTGATGACTGGCCCCGTGTGGCGAGACATTTTTTAACAATTCGGATTATCTTAGTAGTTGTACATTTAAAAAAAAAATGTTCTGCACTTTTGGTTATTATGTATATATATGTGTGTGTGTGTGTGTGCAATATATGTAAGAAGTGTATGTCTATATATAAATATAAACATTGTGGAGAATTTATTTACTTGTTTATTTTTAAACTTTTCTTTTTTACGTGCTTTGAGAAAAAAAAATAATCGGACAAAACAAAACAAAGAAAAAACCGTCTAGGTGTCTTTAGGAAGGAAATTTCACATTGATAACTGGGTGCGTTTCCGCAAGTGGAAATGAATTAGAACGGATATGAGTGCATTAAGAAAGTACTGAGAAGCAATTAAAAAGACGCATGCCAATCGTTACTTGTACAAAATAATTCAATTAGCAACCGTTTTTTTTTTCTGGGTCTTCTCTGTTATGACGTTTTACACTTGGGGATTTGTTCATGTTTTTTGTTCTTGTTTTCCTTTCACAGTAAAGGGGAGAGATCCGAGACCTTTGGTTCTGTGTATCTGTCACATAATTTCTTTGCTCCCTGTCTTTCTCCTCACTTTCTCCCCTCTCTTTCTCCGCACTTTCTCCCCTCCCTTTCTCCTATCATTCTATCCCCTCTCTCCTTATCTCCTGTCCCGTCCCCTCTCTTTCTTCCCTCTTTATCCCCCTCTCTCTCTGACTAATGCTTTTTACTTATTGCAACCCTCACTTTTCACTTTTCACTTTTCTGGTTTTCTATATGCCTATCTATCTATCTATCTATCTATCTATCTATCTATTGATCTTTTGACGGGAGCCATCGTCAACAACAAATGGTCGTTTGCCCTCAAGAGAGCAGTAAGGGCGGAAGCAATAAGGTATAGCAGGGCACTAGCTGTAGAGAGGAACAAAGTAGAGGGGGAGCTAGTGATAAAGTTAGAAGAGGCATTGCGAAGTGGCATCGCATCCGACGTTTTAGCGGCGAGGTTGGCCCTCGACCAACACTTCAATGCTAAACACGAAGGGTGTGCTGTCAGGGCAAGGATGCGTGCTCTGAGGACTGAAGGTGTTGGAGCCGCACGAGAGGCCCGGGTGGTGGAGGCGCGGCGGGGTAACAGAGCCACCATCCGGTCTCTGGTAGACGAACAGGGGCGCGAATTGCTCGAGCCGAGCAAGATGTGCGAGGCGTTTCAGCGGCATTTTGCCCGACTGTTCGGGAGGAGTGGCGAGCGAGAAGGCAGGGTGGACTTTAGTGCAAGCCCATACCGTCCGGCAGCGCCTCAGTAGTGGGACGCTGGACGGACCGTCCGGTCAAGTTGCTCGGAGTCTGGTTCGGTCCGGACCTGCAAATGGAGAAGAACTGGGACGAGATAACGAGTAGGGTGGCCCCTCTCTGCCGGCAATGGTCCGAGAGGAAGCTGTCCCTAAAAGGTCGGGCGGAGGTGGCGAATGCGTACATCGCGTCCGTCATCGAATACCGCCTGACCGTCGTGCCTTGTCCCGATCGCGCCATCACCGAAATGGAGCGCATACTCTTCCGCTTTTTGTGGAAAGGAAGCGTTCCGATGGTGAGGCGATCCGTTTGTTGCCAACACCCGCTGAAAGGAGGGCTGGTCATGCCGTGGTTGATGATGCGCAGACATGCGCTGAGGCTGCGACATCTCCGGCTCTACGTAGACGACGGTGAGCAGGTGTGGTCGCCGTTTGTGCGACGCGCTTTCCCGCAACTCGTCTCCATGACCGAGCTGCAGTCGTGGATCAAAAAGAGACCGAGGAATGGCGAATGGCACCGTGAGTGTCGCGTTGCTCTGCAACAACTTTGCCGTCCCGGGTCGACCTTGAGCGGCTTCATCAAAACGAAGTCATTCTATAGGGGATTAGTGGAGGGCAGGTACGACGACGATCTCGGGGCGAACCTGGGCGTCGACGAGGAATGCCTGACCCGCCTGTTCAGGACGACTTTCGGGCCGGGACCTATGGACAACTTCCAGAGATCCCTGGTCTGGCAGTGTTACCGAGAGGCGCTACCCGTTCGGGATAAGCTCTATAGACACGGCTCGCGAAATGCGGGGCCGACCTGCCCGAGATGCGGTCAGAGCGATGAAACCGTTCTGCACGCACTCGTGCAGTGTCCAACCATTTCGGAGCTGTGGGCTTATGTCGAACGACTGCTGTCGCGTGTGGGACGAGTCGGTTTATCAACCGAGTCTATCGTCAATATCGTCACGCCTCCTTCCTTTAAACGGGAAGGAAGAGCTGTATTTATCGTACTTGTGGCTATGGCCAAAGAATGCATCTGGTGGACGCGTCTGAAAGGATTAGAGACAAATACTTTCCTCTCTGGTCAATCTCTCATCAACTTTTTCAAGTATCACTTGAAAAGGAAGGTGAGAGTAGAGAGGCAAGTGTTGTCTAGCAAATGTTTCGAAAAAAGATGGATACATGTAGCAAGAATGGCACGTATAAATGACGAAGCCACCTTGACCATGATTCTATAAAACGTTTTAAAATTTTGTAAACAGAGAGTTACTTACGTTTCTTACATAAATAAAAGAAATTTTATTTAACAAACTGTGACACTAAGGACCGAGGTTACCGTGGTCTTTTCGTAGGTTTTTCTTTCCACGGATAACCTCCCCATTTATTGGGAATTTTCTGTATTATTTCGTATTTTTTGTAAATACCCCAAACGTTTTGCGATGTTTTTTTTTCATCGTTGTCCCCACTTTTGTTTTTTTTCTGCTTTGTTTTCGCTCCCCTCGAAAAGAAAAAAACTCTACATTTGTATTTTGTCCCCTCTGTGTTGAGCCCTGTGTGGCTAATAAAGAAACCTATCTATTGATCTATTTATCTATCATTCTGTCCACTTCTTTGAACAGCTGGTCTCTTTCTATCTGACAGAATATTTGGAGTACCGGTTTGTGCATAAAGGTAAATTTATCCCACTCTCCTTTTCTCTTTCTCTTACACATTTCCCTCCTCTCTCTCTCTCTCTCTCTCTCTCTCTCTCACTCTCTCTCTCTCTATCACTCTCTTTCTCTCTCTCTCTCTCTCTCTCTCTCTCTCTCTCTCTCTCTCTCTATATATATATATATATATATATATATATATATATATATATATATCGAGAGAGAGATAGAGGGGAGTGACAGAGATATAGACAAGTATACGTGCACAAACAGACACACGCAAACATATATTTGTTTGAGTGCATGTATGTTTATAGTAAGAATCAAGATGAGACGTGAAAGCGTTTAACAGAAAAGGACAAGTAAATATGGAAAACTTCTCGTCAATACTAGAAGCAGCGAAGTATCGGCACGTTACGAAGCGAAGTTTTTATTCGCATTGCCCAACTCCTTCGCTTGTGCTACTGATTGTAAATATCTCTGATGCGGTATTCATTATGAAGGAAGAGACTTTGTGGAAGACAACAAAATAGAGAGGAAAAATTACAGATTTTTGCAATATATTTCAGCAGTAACAAGAACTACATGTGTTGTATGTATATATGCATTTGTCTATATTACATGAGAGTATCTGTGAATGTATATATGCTTGTGTTTGACTCGCCTTTTATCTCTCTACTTGAATGTTTATTTTTATTATTTATGTCTTCCTGTAAAGGCATGTGCTACAATACACTTGTTTGTCTAACTTAATATTTACTCTCAATCTGGTCATGTCTATATAACATTACTTTGCATCATTTAGAATATTTGTTTGACAGACAGGATGTGTAAACTTTGCACGTTCATTTCGACCTGCTATAAATAGAAACTGAGTCTCCCTAGTACAAATCGCCGTTCTGTATCTCTTAATATTTCCACCATTGTAGAACTGATACCTGCAATTTTGTCTGTTTTGTACGCTGCGTTTGTCATACTCTTCTCTTTACATTTATATCTTTCTCTGTAAGAGGCTGTCAATTGCAGTTTTTGACTTCGAGGACTCATAACCCTTACATCAGGGAGAACCAAAGCCTGGGGATAAGAGATTCGATGTCAAGTATTATCGCAATGCATTTAATCATTCTTCTAATGAAACAATAATCTTTAATAGATCTGAAATTATTGAAATATTTCTTCCCTCTGTTCTGCCAGCTGATACATTTCTCTTAGCCAGGGCTGGCTGGTTAATCTTTTTTGTGGATTTCCTTTCCATTCACACACTTTTACTGCCAATAAGCCTCTTTCTGAACCACTCATTCATATTTAATCTGTGTATCGTTCTATCTTTACTATAGACATTGAACACTGTGAACTAGTCACAACATTCTCACATGATATAGGAATGAAGTTTGGGCACGTTAAATACTCATTCATGATAGTCAATCGAAGGAAAATAGTCGACTACGCAGAAAACATGTATATCAACGGCTTGTCTGTCTCTCTTATCTCTAATACTTGGAATCGATGAAAATGTAGCATATGTTGGTGCTATGTTTAAAGCCAGAATAACAAAAGAGTACTTCTGTGGATTCCAGAAATATGGAACTCAGAGTTGTCTGCAATTAACAAGACCATATCTCACAATACATTTGCAGTGCCAGCGCTAGTACCAACATTTGGGATATTATACTGGACACTTGATGAGATACGCAGCCTGGACATCAAGACAAGAAAGGGACTGACCACCACTAGCAACTTACACAGTAATAGCGACACCTATAGTATTTATGTGAGATGAAGTGATGGTGGCAGAACCATTAGCTTAATCTAAACAGCCTTTCAATGTCGCATTGTCTTTTCTCAGACAGCACATGATCGGACGAAGAAAAAGTAAGGTTATTATTATGCAAATTAGCTTCATCTTGCCCAAAATGTCTAGTGAAATTTGCTTTCAAGAAACAATCAAATTACTCTCTATTATGTTCGGTGATAAAACTTCTCTATTTAATACTCGAATGGAGTGTTTAAATTTAACTAAAAAAACAGAGAATGATTACTTTATTACGTATGCAGGAACAGTCAAAACGATGTGTGAAAGTTTTAAACTCAAAGAACTTACTCCTGAGATGTCTAAGTGTCTCATTTTTGTACAATGCTTTACAACAAATGAAGATACAGAAATACGGGCAAGAATTCTTTCGAAACTTGAACAAGGGAACCAAGATTTAATCCTGCAGACTGTTACAGAAGAGTGCCAAAGGATGGTGAACCTGAAACACGACGTAAGTAAAATTGAAGAAAAGAAATTCGTATAGATAAAGTGTTGTTGAAAGTGAACGGGGAAGGAAAAAAATGAACGAAAAATTGTAATTTAAACAATTCTCTAACGGAGTATTTGATGTGGAGTGATTGAGAGTTCTTCGTACTTCTAGTCCGCTCGCTGATTCAGTACATGTCTGAACTGCTTTCTACTTCTTACGCCTCTTCTCTCTCATTGTCTGACATAGTCAATGAAGCGGAGACGGAAGAGTGTTCCTTGGTCCAATTTTATGTGAATTACGCTATTTGAAAACAAAGTGCATCAAGGGACACAACTAAACATTAAACTTCAAAAGCTTAAAATATTCAAATAAATATTCTTACAGTTCTTCCATCAGTTGTTGGTTATTTTCGAACAAACAAAAGTACAGAAAGAAACCATATCTATACATACTCGCAGCAATAAAGACATTGAGATAAATTTGTAACATGGTGTCGAATATTGTAGACAAGTGATTTAGCAACATATTGAAGATTAGGTAATTTATCTAATTTGCTATTTAACATACATACATACATATATACATATGTGTGTGTATGCAACTCCTGTATTGATTAGACGTGTAATTACATATAAATATGTGTATTACGGGCGAAGAAACGTGCACCTCATCTTTAGGCACTCGAATTGGTTAGGCAACAAATCAATATTGATACGTATACTTTGCCTTTCATCCTTTCGTGGTCGATAAATTAAGTACCAGTTATGTACTGGGGTCGATCTAATCGAATGGCTCCCTCCCCAAAAGTTTCGGGTTTTGTGCCTAGAGTAGAAAAGGATATAGATTCGTATGCACCACCACCATCATTATGATCATGATCATTATCATGAAAACCATCATCATCATCATCATCATCATCATCATCATCATCATCATCATCATCATCATCATCATCATCATCATCATCATAAAATTGTAGTAACAACACAAAAATCAAGGATAGCAATGTTGACAGGAAAATGGAATATTAGCGCAGAGGTTATTGTTCTTTCTTTAATGACTTACTATCGAAATATACTTCATGAAAACAATGTTATAATTTTTTTTTTGTATCAGTTCGTGTTTTAATATTGCCATAATGACTTTCTCTAGACAACAAAATATTATAATTGTGCTCCAACAGCACAATCAGTATAAGACTAATATCACACATATGAAATATCTATCGTATTTAATATAACATATAGAACTCTGTGAATGGGAAAACATATTCTAATTTGAATATACATGTATTTGTATTTTTACATATGTATACATACATCTGCATGAAATTATGTGTGCGCATATTCACAATACATACAAATTGTAACGTTATACTAAATCAGTCTGGTCAATTTCATCTTTAAGTTTTTCAGTTTCCTCATCTACTTCAATAACCTTCTTGGGTGGTAGTATGGCTAATTTCCCAAAAATTGATTGATGTTTGTTTAAAAAATTTTGGATGCTTGGGAATTCGTAAACAATTTCACCAGTATGATATGTTGGTTTTTCAGTGTTTTCAGTCTCAGGTAGTAAATGATGCATCCCACGTTCCGTCAGTGTACCTGTAAATATTTTAAGAATGTCGGCTTTGAAAATAGTAAATTAATATATACTCTCGATTTAAATTTACAACTGTTTCCTTGTTCGTTTATCAATTTTAATTTATAAATTATATTATGAACATATACTAAATATTTATTATTCAGAATATTAAAAACAATAAAATAACGGGGCATTGAAATACAAAGCAATGGCAGATAAATTAGCCGAGACTTAAATATGCACATGCAAAAGAATCGAATATTGAATATTTATGCTAATTTAAAAGAAATACTCGAGTATCATCTTAATTTAATTCATTCATAATATGTAATCAGATGAACGATGAATATCTCACTGGGTAGGTTATTAGGGTTACTGTAGGTAATAGTTTCAATGAATATGTGGATATTTCTTCAGCTCAGTAGTAATAAGTGAGTTGTTAAGAAGATAAATGGAAAAATATGTCCTATGATGTAAAAAAATGTTTGTTGAGAAGATCCGATATCTATGTACAGACAATCATTTTGACCTCCATTAGAAACTGAAATTCAAACACATCAAAACTTTAACATTTCCAAGAGTATATTTTAAAACTATGGAGCCCATTACATACAACATCTTTTACATTAGCCTAGATACATATACTTAAAGGTTAATATCAGATGAGTAAGCTGACAGAGTGTTTAATTCTAACCAAACGATCGGTGACTTATGTTAATACTAATGATCTGCGTCCAGGTTCAAGATACTGATCTCTCAATGGACAACTCAAGAACTTTAGTTGAGAGAATCAACTTCAATACTTATTTTTTAAATCTGGTATTTATCCTATTGGCCTCTTTCACTGAACTGCCAAGTTACAGGGACATAAACGCAATAACACCGGTTGTCATGCAGCGATGGTGGACAAACATACACAAACATATATATATATATGATGGTCTCCTTTCAGTTTCCGTCTATCAAACCCACTAACAAGGCTTTGATCTGTCCTAGGCTATAGTAGAAGACACTTGCCCAAGGTGTCACGCAGTAGGACTGAACCCGGAACCTCGGTGGGAAAGAGATAAATGTGAATAAGTTACCACTGGAAAAGAAAGACACATTGCGAAACATAAGTACACTTCAGTACATTGGTAATGCTGAAGATAGATATTTTTGTTCAATATAATTTGCCTATTTATTACAATCAGTACTTACAAATGCTTTACGGATCTTACAATACTGACACAATCTAAAGCTACAAAATTTTAAAATCATATGTACATAAGTACTGTAATGGAAACTATCACCTCATAAAAGTGGCTGTAATAGCAGAAGGCTCTGGGAAGGTTATAAAACAGTATTCACCGACGAGGCATTTCATTACATTGAATTCTGAAGTCCAGTGCAAATACTGTATTTATTAGCATCCCATTTTCAAAAGACAATAACATTAAGCTGATAACATATCTCTCAGCTTTCTGAGGTCCTGCTTAAATCATTTATATATCTTATCTCAATATTTCCTTCATATATATTAACAAAATATTCTCTATCCTTTCTCAACATACGAAGCCTTACAACCTATAAAGTATTTTACTATCACTGCGAAACAATATAAGCGTTAAAAGAACAATAGATATAATCTTCCGGAATAATCTATCGGCAAATCTAGAATCTTAGTTTCAAGCTGAATGTAACAGAGAAAACGAAATAGAATATAAAAATTATTATTAGTGTTCTTATTATTTCTATTGTTTTAAGTATCGGAAATAATTACGATCAATTTAAAGGTGGTAATTAAAAACATGCTAAGTGTTAGCTAATACTATTTCTTGGCAGAGTTGATCAAGGGGGACAACTTCATAGCCGGAAGTATAACTTTTACGTTTTGTTTGATGTCTTTTTCTTTTACTTTGATAATTAAATTAGTAAATAGTAAATGGTAACTTTATAGCATTATTATCGCATGAAACTGCTATAGTAATTCAACTTCTGAAAAATAACATTTTTGAGAGCTTGTTTTTCAAGTAGTTTATCTTATTATAAACGCAGCTAGCTAAGTGAAATATCTCTTTGAATTACAATTTCCCATGGCCGTAGAATCTTTCCGTGTTAAATAATTTAGATCTTACCTATAATGAAAGAATGCCTTTATAGGCAATCAGCGCCTTTGCAAGTAGACAATTCATTATGAAGCAGTGCGCCGCTTTAGATTTAATATTATTAAATAGATGATAGTTGCTCTTTTTTAGGAGTGAATGCTAAGCAATCACAGACGCTGATGACAATATTTTGTTTAATATCTAAAACGGCGAGCTGGCAGAAACGTTAGAAGGCGGGGTGAAATATTTAGCGGTATTTCTTCTGTCTTAACCGTTTGGGTTCAATTTCCGCCAAGGTCGACTTTGCCTTTCATCCTTTCGGGGTCGGTAAATTAAGTACCAGTTGCATACTGGGGTCGATCAAATCGACTGGGCCCCAACTCCCCAACATTTTCGGGCCTTGTGCCTAGAGTAGAAACGATTATCTAAGGCGGCGGGCTGTCTGAAACGTTAGCACGCCGCTTAGTGGTATTTCGTCTGTCTTAACGTTCTGAGTTCAAATTCTGCCGTGATCGACTTTGCCTTTCATCCTTTCGATAAATTAAGTACCGATTGCGTACTGGTGTCGATCTAATTCAATAGCCCCTCCCCAAAATGTTTGTGCCTTGTGCCTAGAGTAGAAAAGAATATTATGTTTAATATCTGCAGGCATATTAAATGAAATTGTCTTTTCTAGATATAACAATAAAACTCCTGCGATGGATTTGAACTGCCGAATTATCACACTTGTATCTCATTTAATCTTGTTCTTTTCACTTTCTGATGAAGACATCAGCTATAAATGACGGGTAATTTCACTGAAAGCTACAATTCAAATTTCATCTATATGCCACGTAATCCGTAATACAGCAAACCTGTCGTTGGAGAACGGAAATCAAATTACTTAAGAGTAACGTTAACTCAGTCCACTAAAACCTAAAGAACGGTATAATTCTCACTTAATGTGGATACATTTATTACCGAAATATTTCGACCTATGAAAAATATACTAAACTAAAGCCATCTTGTGGAACATACTTGCTGGTTAACCAAGGGACGTCCTCGTTCTCTGTACAAAGTACTCCCACTACTTGTAGATGGCAGCTACTCCATAGTATGCATTTTTATCGTGAGTGTGTCACGGGCCCAATAAGGTTACAAAATATAAATTACCGACATAAATAATAAGTCGGATAACATTATCTCCACACAAGTTAAGACCAAAAAAAAAAAAAACTTTCGTTTTCTCTATATCACAGTATAGTTTCAGTGATGAGATTTTAGCATGCACATTATAAACAAGTGGATTGACTGAAGCTATTGACTTATAGACGTTTGATAATTTATATACATACCTGGTATCGTGTTGTCTAATAAAATAGCCGTTAATGTTCCTACAAAGGTTTGAGTTCCCAGAATAATCTTTAATATTTGATCTAGCTCAAAGTTACCTACAAACCAAATTGAAAAATAAGCAAGGACACATCATCACTTGAAGTAAATGAATGTAATTTCAATGAATTTAAACATCTGGAACATAGGCCACTGTCCAATAGTTTTCGAGTGTTCAAGTATTATCTCTGAAGCTACAAGAGTGTGAAAGTCAAATTCCTTAAGCTAGAAATTATGCTATTTTTAAACAAATCGCCTTCCACAAGAACGTAAGTGCATATCACGTATCGATCTGAGTTTCTTATTTCATTTTACAATGAAATATGACTTTCAGTTTCATTCACTTGCAGTTTGGATTTCTGGACATTAAAAGCAACTGTATTATAAGTATCTTAACCTAAGCTGCCATCCTGTACATAATATTCAATTGACCCCTGCTGGCGTTGAGCGAAGTTCACTGTTAAAAGTATTTGGGACAGATCAAGATTTAATTTTATGATTTTCTGGTACACGTAAGGCGGCGAGTTGGTAAATCGTTGGCATACCGGACAAACTGATTAGCAACAATTTTTTCGG
The DNA here is from genome assembly GCF_046866305.1 of Octopus bimaculoides. NCBI lineage: Eukaryota > Metazoa > Mollusca > Cephalopoda > Octopoda > Octopodidae > Octopus > Octopus bimaculoides. Next base: position 119,488,430 of record NC_142928.1, on the reverse strand, counting down.
CTTTACGTTCTCGGTTCAAATGCCACCGAGGTAGACATTGAGCCTTTAATCCTTTCGGACTCGGTAAAATAAGTACCAGCTGATGTAATCGACATATCCTCTTCCCTAGAATCGCTGGCATTGTGCCCTTCTTTTCTGGTACACATGTTGGATGATTCTATTTATCTACTGAATTCATTGCAAAATTCGTCCTGCTGCTTACATTTATCTGGACGGAGAAAAGAGTTTTTCTTCGTCAGGTCACAATAGCACAACAGATTGTGTTGGCGACGTAACTGAAAATAGACACATTTCTATTTGGCCAATCTTTCATCTTTGAAAGGTGGGTGATAGCGAAGAACATTACCTGAATTAAAGGGCCTTTCTAAGCATGCAAATGTTGGGAAGAAAATAAAACTTAAGAAAGGGAACTTCCTCTGGTATAGTTAATAAAAAATCTGAGAGGTCCCTTGGTATACCCCTGGCAATGGTTCCTGTTGAAAGGTATTTTATTTGTTGATATTTTTGTTATAATTGTGTGATTTTTCTTCTTCTAAGCCCCCGCATTCTTTTTATCTTTAATTTGTATTGCCCTCATTGTTTTTGAGGCTAAATGATGAATCATCATCATTATCATTTTTGTTGTTGGTAGTAGTGTTATTGTTTTTATCGCTGTTGTTGTTCTTAAGAATAATGGATGGAAGGTTTCATAGCATAGTGGAAATATATTTTGACTCATTAAATATTGTTCGTTTACAATCTAAGTTCAAATTCTGCCGTGTTGGGCTTGCCTGCCATCCTTCTAGTGTTGATAAATACTAGTCATCTAGTGGCTTCCATATAATAACTTGTACGTCTCCCCAATTTTAGTGCTAATTGTAGAAATTTTTATTATACTTCATCTGAGAGTCTGAATAAAAAAAATATTGTTTCCTAAACTTGATTTTCATCAGAAATTCTGGAAAGGTATAGTCACACAAAGAAAAAAGATCATATCACTGTCTCTGTTTCCATAGCACTTGAGAATCAACCTCAACAGGATTCCAATTTAGAACTTAAATGAATAACTAAATAACACATAGTATCTTGTCTGATGCTCTACAAATTCTGCTAATCCATTTCATCTTTGAGTGAAAAACGTCAATTAGATTCTTACCTGTATTGATGTCATCTGGATATGTGTAAAGCCATGATGAAGAAACCCAACTCAGACCCAATGAAGATCCAATAATCAATGTATTGCGTGCGTTTAAAGCTGTCTTTTGCAGATTGGTGATACCAACTGATAACATCATAGTAAGCCCAGTGAAATTGATGGCTCCTACTACAGGATCTGGAATTGTAGCTAAAGAAGCAGCCACTTTACCCAATATCGCCATGATGATAACCATAACTCCTGCTATATTCAATACAATACGACTTGCAACCTAAAACATAGATTAGAGAAAGAAAAGTTTGGATCGGTTCGTTGTTAGACAGAAATACAATGACATAGTTGCTACAATACAATACTGTGTGCCAGAGTAAAATAATTTTGATAAAAGAGATCCAATTTACAACAGAATCCACTGAAACTTGAACTCTGTGCCCAGCTGCATAAATTTATACATACCTTTTCAGTACAAAATACTTTTTTATAGTGGCCCATCTTTCTTTACTGGGCGGTTAAGAAAATGGTTACACAAAATGTATGTTGGTGTCTATTATTGAATATGCTTGAATATGCACTTTCAACTTTCAAACTAAGATATCGTTTTCATAGGAAGTATAATGTTAAATGTAGCAGATTAGGATCTTTTCCCTTTGATGGGCAACTCGATTAATTAACTTGCTTTAATTAAACACTTTGAAACTTCGGATACTGGTAGAATGTGTCATATAGAACATCTTTTTCTCTTAGCGTTGTTGAGAAAAGTTTCTATATGCAAAACTGTAAATATATATTATTTTCTTTTATAATAGTATACGATCCAATAAGAGCGACTAAATCTAAATGTAAACAATTGACTGAACAAAGATAGACTGGATCAAGAAATGCAAGCTATGCGTAGCAGAAAGATCACAGATCCTTTTCAGATCTAAGAACTCCACCGCACTACTGAATTTCAAATCTGATATTTTCAGTAAGATGCAATCATACGTATAATTTCCTGATGGCGAATTGGAAAATACCACCATCTCCGCGTTGACCAGCTGTACCATAGACTCAAAGCCACTATCCATTCAGCCTTATTATGACTGTTTTTCTTTTCGATTTCCGGTGTTTTCAACCTTTCCCTTTTACATCTACCTTCTGCCTTTTTCTCGAATTTTCTATTATTATGTCGTCCTGTTTTAGCGTGTTATGCCCTGTGGGCAAAGTCTGAGGATTAGGTGAAGTCACTGGACGTGTTATAAAATGCTGTCTGAGTAGTTTTCATAAAATAAAATACCAGTAAATAAATCTTTGAAAATGAAATGAGCATTACACATAGTAATTGAACTCCAACAGGAATCTATTCCAAACCCCTCAACTATCTCTGCCTGAACCAACGAGAAAGCCTAGACGTTGCGGCCTAATCTGCGGATCTTAAAACGCACACAAACACACACACACACACACACACACACACACACACACACACACACACACACACACACACACACACACTCACACACACACACACACACACACACACTCACACACACACACGCACACACGCACACACACACACACACGCACGTGTATATATATATATATATATATAATAATAATAATAATAATGCAAAATTACAGGTAAAAACTCAATTAAAATCAATTTATTAAAAATTAAAATTAAATTAAGTTTCACAGTATAACATATATTAATATATAGTATTAGGGAAAAGAACCAAAGTCTATGAACTCATCAATGAAAATCGACTGTCACATATAGAAAAAAATTATAATTAAAAGTACAATAAATAAGTATAATATAATGCAAAGTAAATATTATAAGATCAAGATAATATTATCTTGATCTTATGATATTTACTTTGCATTATATTATACTTATTTATTGTACTTTTAATTATAATTTTTTTCTATATGTGACAGTCGATTTTCATTGATGAGTTCATAAACTTTGGTTCTTTTCCCTAATAATAATAATAATAATAATAATAACAATAATAATAATAATTATATATATATACGATAGACTCTGCGCCTACCAAATCCACTCAAAAGATTTTGGTCGGATTTTTACTCAATCTTCAAACTGAATTTGTTCATCAAAGTTGATCTATGCTCAGATACCTACTGTCCTTCCTACTTACGCATGTACTTAGCTGCTTACATATCTATGTATTTACATAACTTCAGAAATGCCTATTTGACAACCGGTGTTGGAGTGTTTAGGTGCCCGTAGATTAGCGGTTTTGCAAAAGAGACCAAAGATGTTTAGTACCAGTCTTTAAGAAAATAAGCTTTGGATTTGAATCGCTCAACTAAAGATCTTCAAGGCGGTGCCCTAGTATGGCTGCAATCTAATGAATAAATCAAATAAAAAATATACGAGTGTATGTGTGTTTGTGTTTGTACTAAACTATTTAAAGCAGTGCCCTAACGTGGCCGCAGTGCTATTCAAGATTTAAACGATATAATACACCCGTATACTTCATATTGTTTTCTGTAACAGATCAACGTCCTATCGCTAGCAATGTCTTTTATTAGATCTCAAATCCCTGCCTATTCCTTACATCATATTAAAATCAGTTTCGACCTAACATCTAGTTTTATCTTTAGTTACATCTTCTCAATCTTTCTCATTAAATTTGTTTGTTAGTGCATATGTGTGTGCATGTACATATATAATTATATATTTATATATAAGGATATATATATATATATATATATATATATATATATATATATATATATATATATATATATATATATAAATACACACACAAACACACACCCACATACACAAGCACAGAAAAATACATATGCTCATACACATATAGATAATCTTCTATTATAAATATAATATCTCCTCTCCTAATGGCACTTGAGTTCGAACATCTAAAATACTAGAATGCAGGTGGCATTTATCAGATGTTTCCTGCTCTATTTTATGTCCTTTGCTCCTAAAGGCCGGGCGAAATTATTAACACAGAAGTATAACCAGATGTGTTTCTACAGACAATGACGTTCATATTTTGTTTTTCCATTCGAACCTCACTGTAAATTCGAAATCTTTTCCTTAGATTGTATACTATTTTATATTTTTGGCGTTTGAAATAAATATTTATATATGAATGTGTGTTTATACGTACTTTTGTTTACTCCTATGTTAGCGTTACTAGATTAGAATTTTTATCAAAGTCATAACTTCCAGCATAATTTGGGACGGGTAGAATGGATCTAATATGTTATGATTCAGTGTGATCTTCATTTGGCAAAATAGTGTAAGATGATTTGAAATGTATATCCTTACCTGCAGGACAAGACATTATGTAGAGGCTCATTTAGTAGATCCTTCTCAAAGGAAATAAAACTAAGTTTTTTGTCCAATTCAAATAAAATGCACGCAATTCTGTTACCATTCATGAATAAATTTGTCTTACCCTTGTTATACCAATAAGGGCAATGTGCGTGCTGTACGAAGTAGTTGCATGGGAGGCACCCATAAATCCAGCTAGTACACCCGCTAGACCTTCAGAAAACAGCCCGCGGTTAATTGCATGTCTCGGTGGTGGTGGTACGGCACATAGTCTTGAGGCAGCGTAGTAATCACCCATGGATTCAATAATTGAATTTATTGTCGATAGGAGAAATCCGAGAAAAATAGCTATTTCGAATTTAGGTGGTCCATACTGACCTGAAAAGTAAGTTCAAAAGAGAATAGAAGAAAATATTATCCAGTTTAAGAAACCAATTTCTGACATAAACGTATAGCTTTAAATTCGGCTGAATGCTGTCATGAATGTTTTACGACCATGATTCTTGAGAGTTATTTTATGTCATCGACACCGCATGGATGAAAAGCAAAATTGAGGCCAGTTGGAACTGAACTAACTGAGTAAAGAGCAGTAATCATGTTAAACAGAACATTTTGTCCAACTCCGTAATATTTTACAATCTGCCCACTTCCCTTAACTTCATTTTAAGATATCAGACATAAAATTGGAACTTTATACATGACAATATGACCTGTTATGAATTAATTGCCAAGATCTAAATATAAACTTTATTAAGCACTATTCTAGTACAGAATAATGTTACAAGTGATTCGCCTCAAGACTATCGGTTGCCGGACAACCACGTTACCGTTTACACTATAATACAGATACTGATCAGTGGTTTCAATTCAGTTTGTTCACGGGTTCATACACCTTTAAATTAGTAGTGACTGTCCGTTATTGGTGTATATTTAGAATGACTTTTGGTATTTCTTCAGTTGTTCGCATCCAAGTTCAATAGCCACGAAGTCCAAACTTTCCTTGACTTCGCTCAGGGTTGGTAAAGAAGGTACTAGTCTTCTTTCTTTCTTTTTTTCTTTCTTAATCGACTACATGGCAACATTAGAAATGCTGTTTGACTCAGTCTACATTTCCTCAGATATGAAGGAGAATAGAGTGAACGGCAGAAACCACTGTGCGCATAAAATCTGATATTCCACGACTGTAGGTCATAGCACAAGGACAGTCCGATGTACAATGTACAACGGTAATGCAAAGTATCTCTGTAGTTAAAATAGCATCGAAGTCTTCTAACAGGCGATAACTGCGAAATCCGAGTACCGCTTGTTAGTATATGGCACATTTGTGTCTTGAGTCGGCGTTTATAATATGTAATACCAGAAACAGATGATTTTGTACATTATAATGGATTGGACACTTCTCAATATTATGATTTAATTGCTAAGATCTAAATATAAACAGTAGATAACATAAGATCTAAATATAAATAGTAGATAACATATGGCAAGCTAGCTTAACGTATTTCTTTACCTAAATTTCATCCTTACATACAAGGAAAACGGTGGGGCGAATCGTAATTTCACTAGATCTACTTTTAGGTTTCGTTCTTATTTAGGTCGAAGTCTAGATATGTTACCTTAATTTTAAGGCCACTGTCGACTAGTCATTTATCATAGTAGAGGAATGTCTAATCAAAATATTTATTGAAGAGAGCTTAAAGATTCAACTATTAATGTTAGCTATAATGTTGTAATGGACTACGGTAAAAAGCATAATTCTTTGTATATATACCTAAGTATTGAACCTTGTTTACGTCAGAGCCTGTAAGTGTTTAACTCTAGGTCTGGGAAAGCATGTAAGAAGTGAACTTTAGTGAGGTTTGTAGCTACTGTGATTTTGAGAGTTATATAGCTAAAGGCAGATATGCAGTTGTATATTCATAATATGCATATGTATACCATACCTCTATGCACTCGATACAAGAAAATTGGATAATGTGTATACTATCTACAAGTAAGTTTACAGGATCTACATGATTCCATGCAAAGTAATGTATAGAAAGTCTAATGCATGTAACCTGTGATTAACATATGAAAATTGCTTTGTAACAGTCATTTGAAAAAATTGTAATGCCTGCGGTAGGAAGTTATTGCAACCGGCCTTGGTTTCATATGGCATAGTTGTATGTGTGTATATAGTACATCTATACAATGAGGAAAAGTATAGATGCTGGTGTAAAATTATTATTAGCACTGGTGGAAATTTCAGTAATCACAAATTGGATGTTGTGAACTCTCTGTTTTCTTGTATAACTGGTATCACAACTACTACAACTGGTAGTGTAATCGTTTACATAATTGCTGTACTGTATGGCGCTATCTTGATTTTTGTAAAAGACGTATCGACATTTATAATTTCATAGCTGTCCTACGAAGCTGAACTGCGCTCCATTGCTGCTATTGTGATACTCCATAACTGATCGAATGCCCATCTTTGTTATGTTTTCTGTTTCATTTTCTGGTGCGCGACACCTCTGCGTTGTGTCTACTGTTCGAACCATTCAAAGCTGAGCTGCATGCCTAGTAACCGGTTATAACACCAGAAGGTAACATTGTCTTCTCTGTGTAGGATAATATACACTAACCTTGATTAGGTCCACCCATTTATATATCATCGGTCAAAGTTATACATTGGTCCGAGACGTAATGAAGCAGACTCGACAAGAGTTGAAATAGATTCCCTAAAGGATTGCTCTGAAATAATATGTCGGCGACATTTTCATGCAGTATTGGTATTGTTAATGGCGTATTTGTTGATTGGCCAGAAAAGGGATAACATAGACCGCTGATGTATCCAGCTCTTACGAAGAGAGATGCTATTGCTATTGAAGAAATTCTTAGATCGATCTTTCGACCAGCAAGTGATGGTTTAAGGAAGCAATGGCAGCGGCTAAGCTGGTGAGAGGCTCAGTTTTCAAAAAATTCTGCTTCAAAAGTGTGGTTTATATTTTCTTCGATGTTGCAACGAATATCACATGAGATATTCGATCAGGTTTAATTACTATTTCGTTATTGCAAGATCTTATCTATATAACGATAGACAGGGACGCATCTTATCAAGTGTGTCGGATTGTTAGAGCGGTATTGATAGCTTTTTTTTCCGCCTCTTTTGCTGGTGCATAATTCTCTGCAGCTAAGGAGCTTAAGTCTCAAGCGACCCATTTGGTGACATTACATGTTTATAAGTCTGAATAAATCATCGTTTGTTGCTAATAGAAATTATGACGCCTTACACTGTTCTTAATATATTGCTGCTTCTTTTCTCTAATTCAACGTTTTTGTCTTTATAAAAGTTTTCATGACAAACAGCTATTTTCTCTCTCATCGTACGCTTAATTCTGATAGAAATAAAAGATAGGAGAAGTAAATTAAAAGAAAGGTCTATTTTGCTGCGAAATTTTGACCATTTTGCAAGTATAATGAATCAATTGCTCTCTACATGACAGTGGGGATTTTTCTATGAGTAATCTGACTAAGAAAAAATTGCTTGGCAGAAAAAAAAATCATTCTTGTACGAGGAATTGAAATCTACATTGAAAAACAACAAAACCTATTATAGCTACTGGATTTACATCTATTTATTGTCGCTAACATACTGCGTTACTTGGCTAGTTGAAAATTTCATGTACTGCTGTTAGACAGATAGACGTACCACTAATAAAATACGAATCTCTTGGTAGATTTTTTTTCAATATTTCACTACTTCCGTTATCTGCTATCTCTATTTACAAGAATTTGCTTATATTGAATTCAAATATATGAAAATTAAATACGTAATATATTTTATGTATTATATTTATACTATTCTATTTATATAAACTCTTTTCTTCATGATCAATATTATAAATTAGTTAAAATACCTGGGTATGGAAAGGAAAACCAGGGTGTTCTTTGTATCAAATCTAGTTTGGTGTCTGTTCGCGCATTGAAGCTCCTGGAATTCGGGTCCGATGGATAATAATTGCTAACAGTAAAAATGTAACAGAGTATCCAACCAATACCAACAGCCAGTAGTAGCTACAAATAAATAATAATAATAATAATAGATAAGAATTTTTAACATTTTGGCATACACTCTACATTATTCATTATATCCTCCAGCTATGTTTCTGTGTGTATGTATGTGATGGAGTGTGAGTGAGTTTGCTAAATGATTGAAAATACATTTTATCAAGTTTATCGAAGAACACGATCATGTTCTGCATGAGTTAGTATAGACGATTTTATTGACTCCAATACATTATTGATAAAAATTTTATAGACAATCGGGTGTGAGGTAGAAGAAATAGGTAACAGAATATTTAGCGCTTTTTATCCCATGCCTTTAGCCATATAATTGAAATGAATAGGAGACATAGGCTTCGTTAGAATAGTATCAGAGTCGGGAAGTACGGGGAATAATTCCAGGTGTGTTTTGGTCCTATTGGACTTCATCATGAAACCATAAATTTGAACGTACTGAACGAAGTATTTCTGGGAAAATAGCAAAGAAAATTTAAAGCCATAACTGCTGTTGTTTAAACTGAACTCAGCCCTAATTTTACAAAATGTGATAGCAGGCTCTGTATGATTGACTGTCGGATCTTTTAGTTAGACAGTGTATTCTAGACAACTATGCTTCGAATTCTTTTTCTTTAAGACTGTATAATATAAGTAAAAAACAGATATTTTGTTAGGATCTTTAGCATCTTAAATTCATAAAAACAGCGGTATCTCTATTCATGAGGCTTCCTTTAGTAATAGTGAATTTGTTGCTTGCGTTATATAATTCCGGTTAATTATAATTCCTGTTAATTACACTTGCGTTTGGTGATGCTAATGATGAGTCAAGGTTAGTACTGATTATGATATCGGACATAATAATAAAGATTATAGAGTTGACGATGATGATATTGACAATTATAGTGATGATGATCCTCATCGTTTATACTGAGACGGTAAAAAAGAGGAATAATGGTGCTAAGCTTAGAGTGATACTTAGGATCAACAACTGGGTGTTACTTTTAATACGGCTGATGAATGTTATGATTATTTTTATTTTTAATATTTAATCCGAGGAGAAAAGTCAATACACATAGCCTTCCTGATCTATTGCCGCAATACTTAAAATAATATTAGATTTTGACTAATATTATCTTTTCCTTCGCACGTAATTATTTCTTAATCAGCTCACTCTATTAAATACGTTAATATTAACTAAAGTATTAAGGCTGGTAGAATCGTTACAGCACCAGAATAAAAAAAATGCTTAGTGGCATTTTTTACGACTTTACGTTCTGAGTTCAAATAATTCCTGGGTCGACTATGTCTCCCACTTTTTCGAGGTCGATAAAATAAGTACCAGTTAAACACTGGAGTCAACACGATTGGCTTACCCCGCCCTAATTGCTAAACTTGTGCCAAAATTTGAAACCAATTTTGACGTAAGTTTTCTTTTTCTGCGCATAACGACTCTGACATATTATCTTAAATATGTTAATTTATGCTTCATCCAGAGTACAATTTTGTGCATGCAAATACGGTGACAGTTTAGCTTCTCTGACGAAGACGGTCATGTATGAAGTTGCCTTCCATACTTGTCGGAATAATTATATTAATATTATTCACTTTCCTTGCTTCATACTTTCAACAATTAACTACGTTATGATAGTAAAAATGTTAGCACTAACATTTCTCAACCTTTTGCATGTCAGTACTCTCTTTTACAAGAATAGGTCTTTGCAAAGAAATTGCCCAGTATTTTAGAAGAAGAAATAAATCAACAGATCATTTTAATAACACACAGGGTAATTTTGCTAAGTGGTTTGTTATACATATTCTCTTATAGTATCCCATCCAGCAGGTGTCGTTATATAGATATATGTTTGGACTAATGTCGTCTATGTAAAATTGTTCTGGAAATTTTTGCTTACAGATAACATAATGTCCAATACATATTTGGATCCTGACAGTACTTATTTTAACATGTTTAATGTAAAAGTATTACCGTTGGATTAAATATTTCATTTCTAAGAGTGAAAAAGCCATGACATTTGTAAGCATCAGTGTACTCTACATTATCTCCTTCAAAATAGTCACCCCCTTGTGAACTTACAGCGACGCTATTGTAAGCTCACTGAATTCTAAATATACCTGTTCACTCTCAACTTCTGAAAGAAAATAACCTGCATCAATCGTATGAAGTTGTGTTTGAAAATTCCGTGAGGAGGACCCGTAGAACAAACAAACCCAGATCATTGAATAACTTGATATTATTTTCTTTTACAACGATGGTTTTGGTGCATTGTTGTTGGGTGGTGTTTCTTCCATCCCCTTGCGCGGCTCAGCCTTTTTAGTTGCTATATCTTCTCTTTTCCTTATTTTTCTCTTTTTTGTTACTTTTTACCATTTGATAGTCATTATTGGTGGCCTTTGTGATGGTGATGGTTGTGGTGGTGGTGATGATATATAAGTAGAATTTTCATGTTGATTTCACAAATTGTTTCTCTCGCCTTGTGTTTTGTTTTTTTCATATTTTCTTTGTGATTATTGTTTCGTTCAGCTCTGGTGATGCTAGTAATGGTAGCGACAGTATTGCTGTCACATGTGTTGTATTGCTCGGTGGTATTTAGGTTGCTGTTAACATTGCTATTATTGTTCATACATTCTGTATTAACTGGTAGTTGTAATATTGTTATTGTATTGGAATTGGTACCTCACTCTTTATTGGTGAAGTCGTACTTTTTCATAACTAAAGTACATAAGTTTGCGAAAAGCAACAAAATTTCGTCCTGTGGGGTCGAAAATTATGGGAGGCAAGATAACCTCATAAAATACTGGTTGCCTTAATAATAGAAAGCTACGACAAAACCAATATTGCCTTCTTCAAAACAAATAAAAACAAAATCAATGATAACTTACATCCTCTTAAAGAACAACTTTTCTTTCAATAGTGATAATAATAATAATAATAATAATAATAATAATAATAATAATAATAATAATAATAATAATAATAATAATAATACAATATAAATGCAGAACTCCACCCAAGAGCAGGAGTAGCAAGATTATACCTACCTATAAAGGAAGGTGGAAGAGGGTTAATATCAGTGGAAGACTGTTTGGAGTTAGCTAGAGTAGATATAGACTTCAGTGTAGCTAATAGTGAAGCAAGTTTATTAAAAGCTTCTAGAGTCACAGCAAGACATGCGGAAATCAAAATAACAAACGAACTTAAAAACCAGAAAAAAGAACAGAAATTTTCTGACTCGCAGGAGAAGGCGTTGCATGTTAAATTCTCAACGATAGTTGTAGCAAATATTAGTAGAGAGAAATACATGATGTTGTGGTACTTTAACATCAGGCCTTCTAGTTCCTATTACTCTGTATAGACTGACAGAGTAAGAGAAGCTAGAATGCCTGATTTGATAGTAGTAGATAAAGACAATAGAAAGTGCCAGATAATTGACTTCACAGTCCCAAATGATGCGCAAATATGAGAAGTATAGAAAAAATAGCAAAGTACCAGGACCTAAGTATTGAATTACAGAGACTATGGAAAGTGCGGGTAAAATGTATACCAATAGTTATAGGTGCATTAGGAACTATCGCTAAAGACCTGAACAGAAGAATAGAGGAAATAGGAATAAAACCCAGTTTAGTACAGCTGCAGAAAACAGCATTATTAGGGACAGCTAGGGTACTTAGAAGTGCTCTTCGAATCTAAGGTTACTTGCTGCAACCCGATAGGAAAGTTCTTGGCATCTAAGGCAACTTGTCGTAGCACGATGTTAAGATTTTATTCTTCTCTAGCAGTCTAATCTGTTGAGTTTTTATAAATAATAATAATAATGATAATAAAAATCAAAATAATAATAATAATAATAATAATAATAATAATAATAATAATAATAATAATAATAATAATAATAATAATAATTTATTCAAAATTCATGTCGGAGCAGAAGAAATACTAACAATGACAAATAGTAAAAGAATGAAAATAATAATATCAGTGATGATAATAATAATAATAATGAAAAGAAGCTGTTGAAATCTCCCTATGCTGTGACTGGTGATACAGATGTGATGGTGTCACGATAAAAACACTGGTAATTGCACAACCTGATGATCGCTACCTCATATGAGTGACAATGAAAAGGCAAAATATTGTGAATAACGGTGGTAATGAAACTGAATCCCTTGATGGTAAAAGTGTTGCACTCGGCAGGCTCAGAGATACTGGTCCGACTCCAGCCTGTCGTTATCCAGCAAGGAACCAGCCTACACGGCGTAGATGGAAAATGTTGTGGTCATGGAGAGTTACTACCTGAGAAACCCTGTAGTCGAAAATGGTGTTCATATTAGTGGATGCCGACAACGTGTGTATGATCAATGGAGAGAAAGAGGATTCTTTCAACTCACGGAACGGAGACTATGTAATCAAGCTAGAGCAAAAGGGAAAAAAATCGTTGTTTCAGAGAAGCTATCAAAAGACGGATATTAGAAACAGCAGCAGAGGAAACGATGAAAATACAGTTCCTACTGTTAACAGTAATCTCATAGCAGAAAAATAGAGGTGTATTCTCTAATAAACCACAGGAAAGGAACAATGATAGCTTGCTCGATGAGAGACATAACGATGGTTTGGAAGAAGACAATAAAACTAATGGTGACATGATAGATAGGCAAAAGGCAATCTACGACAGAATAAAGGCAAGGCTACAGGAGAACGATAGCGACATTATTTGCAGTCTTAAAAAGGTTAATTGAATCAAGAAACGAAAAATGCGACTGAAATTCTGAAATACATCAGAACAAAAATCATAACAGAAACAAATAATTTGATTGAGGCAGCAAGTATCGTTGTAGCGGAAAATGTGGGTGTTAATGTCAAGGAAAATAAATATAATGGGAATGATAAAAGAAAAGATCCATGGTGGAAAAGAAGAATACAAGCGAAGGTCAGATATGCGCTCGAAGAACATTTCTGTGTTAGACCGAAAAGAGAAGTGGGAACTTAAAAGCGAACAAAAATACAGGGAACTGGACAGGAAGTATGATATTGGAAAAAGGGTCTGAAAGTGGTAATGGAAGAACTGAAACAGCGTCTCGTCGCAAAGAAAGCAAAGATGGTAAGATACGACCCACAAATGAAGTGATACCAGCAGAATAGGTTATTCAGAGTAGATCAGAAGAAATTCTACAAAGAAATAAATGGAGAATGTACAAGTGGATACCAGATAACATTGAAAGTCAAAGGTTTTGGAGTGACATCTGGAGCAAAGACAAGGGGCACAAGGAAGATGCTGATGGTTGTAAGAACTGAAACAAACAGTAGTCTGTCCAAAACAGGCAGAACTAGTTATTTCACTGAGGGAAGTGAAAGAAATCAGTAACAAATGAGCAACTGGAAGGCCCGGGACCAGACGGAGTTCAAGGCTACTGGATCAAAAGATCTGGTGAATGTCATGCACAAATACCTGCAAAACTCAACACCTTGTTAAATGCCGACCAAGTAACACTAGAAGGGTTGACAATAGGCAGGACAGTATTGTGCTTGAAAAACATCGACAAATGGAATACGGTAGACAACTACAGGCCGATATCCTGCTTGTCACTTATGTGGAAATTATTGATTGGAATAATCACAGAGTCAATGTACGGACATCTTGGATAAAAATGAAGCCCTTCCACATGAGCAGAAGGGTTGCAAGAATAAGTGCAGAGGTACTAAGGATCAACTCCTGGTGGACAAAACTACTTAGAGACTGCAAGAGGACGAAAACTAACTTAGCCATGTCATGGATCGATTATCGTAAGACATACGATATGACACCATATTTTTGGCTAATGGAATCTATGAACCTTTTTGGTATTGCATCGAACGTTGAGCTATTGTTTGGAAAAAGTATGGTGAAGTGGAGGACAGAACTTACTGCATATGGAAGAAGTTTAGGGGCAATAGTAATCAGGAGAGGCCTCTTCCAAGGGGACTGCTTGTCCCCACTAATCTTTTGTATTGTGCATGATAACACTAACACTGATTCTGAGGAAAGCAAAGGCTGGGTACGTATTAAAAAACCGTCAACAAAAATTCAACCATCTGTTATTCATGGATGACCTCAAACTTTATGGTAAAGATGAACTCCAAGTTAGTTCTCTTGCTCAATGCTACAATGAGATTGGAGTTATGACTGAAGAAATGTGGTGGGTTAGTATTGAAGAGAGGCAAAATCAAATGTATGGACGGGTTAGCGATACTGTCATGGG